>NW_020664464.1:5443073-5451774 GCF_002925995.2 Terrapene triunguis | reverse complement strand
CCTTGCTGTGAGCTATCTTCATTGTCTTCATCATCATCTTCCTCATATCCCGAACCCGCTTCCCTGTTGTGTGATTCTCCATTGATGGAGTCAAAGCACACAGTTGGGGTAGTGGTGGCTGCACCCCCTAGCATGGCATGCAGCTCCGCGTAGAAGCGGCATGTTTGCAGCTCTGCCCCGGACCTTCCATTTGCCTCTCTGGCTTTGTGGTAGGCTTGCCTTAGCTCCTTAATTTTCACGCAGCACTGCTGTGCGTCCCTGTTATGGCCTCTGTCCTTCATGGCCTTTGAGACTTTTTCTAATATTTTGCCATTTAGTTTACTGCTACGGAGTTCAGCTAGCACTGATTCGTCTCCCCATATGGCGAGCAGATCCCGTACCTCCCGTTCGGTCCATGCTGGAGCTCTTTTGCGATCCTGGGACTCCCTCATGGTTACCTGTGCTGATGAGCTCTGTGTGGTCACCTGTGCTCTCCACGCTGGGCAAACAGGAAATGAAATTCAAAAGTTCGCAGGGCTTTTCCTGTCTACCTGGTCAGTGCATCTGAGTTGAGAGTGCTGTCCAGAGCGGTCACAATGAAGCACTGTGGGATAGCTCCCGGAGGCCAATAACGTCGAATTCCGTCCACAGTACCCGAAATCCGACCCGCAAAGGCTGATTTCAGTGCTAATCCCCTCATCGGAGGTGGAGTAAAGAAACCGGTTTAAAGGCCCTTTAAGTCGAAAAAAAGGGCTTCGTCGTGTGGACGTGTCCAGGCTTAATTCGATTTAACGCTGCCAAATTCGACCTAAACTCATAGTGTAGACCAGGCCTCAGGGGTCTGAATAAGCCACCCCCCTGAGTGACATAAGTTATACGGACCTAAGCAACAGTGTGGACAGTGCTATATCAGCGAGAGAGCTTCTCCCGCAGTGCGGACATACATATTGCTTCTCAGGGAGGTGGTTTTATTATGCTGATGGGAGAGCTCTCTTCTGTTGGCAGAAAGCATCTTCACCAAACGCACTAGAGTGGTGCAGCTGCATCAGTGCAGCTGTGGCCTTGTAGCATTTCTAGTGTAGACTAGCCCTGAGACTCCCTGATTTCCCAAAGCTGGCATATGGCATAGGAGTTTGGAGAAGAAGGGGGAAGATAAGTGAAGAGAAGACCACACACTGAATCTGGGTCCATGCAGCTAGGTAGCCCCATTCAGTCAAACAGCTGTGTAAGTGTGAAAGAACTGAGCCTGAGTGTTTAATTTGATTGTGCAGGTGGCTATAATTTTGCAATACTTAACTTTAGCTTTTGTGAGAGAGGATGGAAATAGAAGGTTTACATGCTCCTCATGGTTCTAACCACTGATCACACAGTGCTGAAAGTTAGGTCAATGTTACTCTTAAGCTTTAGTTTAAAGTACAGTATATAGGACTTACATTTGGCATGTTAAAGGTAAAGCTTGTACAAATAAATTTGAAGGTAAACCATCAACTTGAAAATCAAATTTCTGTCTGAAACTTTTTGGCCAACAATTATTACAAGTAATATCTGAGATAACTACAACTAAAAGAAATTAGTGGGGGGAAATATTTTTTTCTTTTTTCAGTTTGGTTATTGTGTACTTGACAGCATAGTGTAGTACAGTTTTCATTGTTTTCCTCTGTATTTTCAGTTGGACCCTGATCCACCTCCCTAAATTATGTACAGGAGTATCTTTTGGGGTTACCCATGGCTTAAATTCACCCCGTGTAGAGAGCCAATACAAGGCTTGTCCACCACTTAAATTCCACTGAAGCTTTAAGCAGCCTGCAATACAGGAGCAAATTGTATCCCAGGAGTGAAATCCTAGCTCCATTGAAGTCAGTGGGAGTTTCTGGTGTTGACTTCAATGGGAACAGAATTTCACCCCAGGTATGTAAAGTCGGTGTTTGCAGGATCAGAACCTTGGTAATGTCAATTTCTCCCTTGCTGGAAAGATCTTCATAAACACCACCAAGAAAGCTGAAAACTCTCTCTCTCTCCACCCCCCTTTTTGTTGTTGTTAGGAATTTCTTTAAAAATTAAGGGATGCTTTAGCAAACCCTGGAATATTTTGAAAGTAGTCATTTTGAAAAAATTCAAGTTGACACTTAAATCCCTTTAAGTGAAAATAAAATGATGTAATTCTTTAGGAGAGTTTATATAATAGACGGGGTAGATTTATGTCAGCTTATTTTAGCTTTTAATTTTCTCAAGAAGCCTCCAAAGCTTTCCTTAGAGTCTCTAGGATCCCTCTGTTCTGTTCTCCAGACACACATTATGCTCCCTTTCCTCTCAAAAGCCTCACATCACAGCCGCTCTCTCTTCAGCCTAGAATGGTTGGATATGGCTCCCAACTTATATCAACTATTGTTAGCTGAAAGTGACAGAAATGGCACTCCTTCCCCCCACCACGCCCCCACAGGGGCTGAGTATGCTGCCTCACAGCTGGGGACAATGAGCCTTCCCATTAAATGGGTGCACTATACTAGACTCTTCTTGGACATGATTTTGGGTTGTAGTCAAGGGGGGCACTGACCACCCACAGCTTCACCCTCTGTCCTGGCATCACAGCCCTAATGCTGGGCCAATGCAGAAGGGAGGCAGTGGGTAGGAGGGTAGCCCTGCAGCAGGAGCTCCTGTCCAGTGGGGCTGGGCCCAGCTCCCCACTCCAGGCATCGCAACCTGGCCTGTGAGGTCACAGCACCATTCAGGTTCAGTGCAGCCACTCCTCCTTCATGACAGAGGTGTGGCTGGGCCAAATTTGAGTGAGTAGTGTTGCAATCTGGCATACAGAGTCACAGCACCACTCAGGTTTGGAACCCTTGATTTTATGATTTCTGTGGATGCAACTGAACCCATGAACCCACACTAAAGTTGCTCTGCCCGCAGCACTGACAGCCCACAGAAAACATGACTGTGAAACACACATTCGACCTTTTCTGTACCCCCTTTTTGCTGCAGGTCTCTATTGTCCCATCCTCATTGTCATCTATTTGTTTGTTTGTTTGTTTTTTGCATGTATTATGTAATGAACTAGCTGCTGTACAGATGCAGCACAGCCCTCTATAGAACAGAATACCAGACATACTCAAATGTTTATAGGCTCTCCCTATTGGTTCATCCAGTCCATTGAGCACATAAAGGACTGTGTTTTTGCAGCCATCGGTTGCGACTTCTATTACCTGTACCTCCAGTAGGTGGTTAGATAATTGCAATATACATTAGGAACTTCCTTTTAAAGTTTGGATCAATTTGCCTGACTCACTCTTCCAGCTGGCCACTAGCTCATTTAACTGCTTTGTGGCCCTTAGACACTTACTTAGATCTCATTGGCTGAGTCTACACTACTCTTTATTCTTAAAATCTCCCACCATTGTTAGCAGGATGACAGCTTCACCAGTGGCAGCAACGGGGAGCCATCATGTAGACTGGATGCTGGCTTTTTAACCACTGTGTTCCCTTGCTCCACTCAGAGCTAGTCTCAGTGACATGCTGGTTAAAATGCTGCCAGAAGCTGATGGTCCGTCTACACTCAGACAGACCTGCCTGCATTTGCAGACTGAAAAGCCAGAGATTTTTCTCAACATCTCCTCCCATTTTCTCTGTGGCAAATGACATGCGTCTGACGAAGTGGGTATTCACCCATGAAAGCTTATGCTCCAATTTGTCTGTTAGTCTATAAGGTGCCACAGGACTCTGTTGCTTTTTGCAAAAAATCTGACATTACTGGAATTTATACACACACACATACATATAAGTTTGTGTGAAATATCAGATCGTCATGAGATGCCACCTAGTGCATAGTCAAGTCCCAGTCTCCATTCTGGGAGACTTTATTGTTATTCTGCTATGCAGGCTTCTGAGGCAGTCCTTTTTGATCGGAGTGAGGCATACTCTATTGCTAAAGTTAATCATTTTGAGGCTGGTTTTGATCCCTGTCCTTTAAATAACTATTTTAGTTGCATTATAAAAACCTCATGCTGTGACTGTAATCTGGAAAATTAGCAAATCTGTGACCCATATTGTCTCCAGAGGACTCTGAGTCATTCATTCAAGCCTTTCCTTCATCTCAACTGGAATTTTGCCATTCATTGTTCACAAGCCTCCTTGACTGGTTTACATTGTAAGTTACAACTTATTCAAGACTGCTTTTGGAGCACTAGCTGTCTAATACCCATCCAAAGCATCAGAACAGAGTTGAATGAGATTTCCACCCTTGCTTCCAATTAAATTTCAGACAGATTTTCTTTTCATTGGGCTGATTTCTTGGCTCTTGAGTTTAGCTGTTCCAGAGAAATTGTTGATGCCATAGGCCCTGCCTACAATAGAGAAAACCGGTCTGTTCACCATCACTTGGTCCCCTTAACACAACTGTGACACATCATGTTCATGCACAAAAACACTGCAGACTGTGTACAGGCAATCACACCAGCAGGTAGATTAGATTTGCTTTGAGATAAACTAACCACTGTGCTAGGCTCTCCCATTGTACTGCCAGTGTGAACAGGAATAGCTGGCATAACAACTATAACAGTGCAAATAATTCTCCTTCCACCATTCCACAGTGCACCAGTCACTACTTGACCTGTTTGCTCTACTTTTTTAATTCTTCGGAACAAGAGTCAAGTTTGCCAAAAGTTACTTTTCTGTGCACTGCAAATACTGTAGAACTCATTTGCACTCTTATCTGACTAGCATCAATGTCTTCGTAGCAATCTACTCCACTGGTAGCAAGCATGCCTCAGATAAAAATTTCCTACAGATGGGCTGCTAGCTGGCAAGATACAGATGAGTGGCACTAGTAACTACCTGATTTGATGAAAACATTCAGTGCCAGTTTACCTCAATCATTTTGAACACTCTGGTCTATGGCAAATTTTACCTTAAAATCCAGTCTAGTAAGTCCAGGGGCAATAATAGTGTGCCTGGTGTAAGGAGAAAAACCTGTCCTTTCTTTGAAGAGCTGAATTTGCTCTATTGGACAGCACAGAGGCTCAGTGTTGTAGTGATGGATGAGGAAGAGCAGAAGGAGAGCACCATTTCCATGAACCAGGCAGTGCACAGGAATGAGAGGCTGGACCAGGAAATGCCAAAGACCTTTCCAGGATCTCATACTATTCTGGGAGTCTGGGAATCCATACAACATAGCAAAGATGGCGGACGAGCCACTTCAGGAGAAAAAGGAATCAGGGCCCTCTACACAAGGTATTTATTGTAGTGTATACAAAAGGGGACTGATTTTGCAGGCTCAGGTCAGAATTTTATAGGCTTAAATAAATGTAATTAGTGTTGTTGCCTCATGAGGTCGGAAGCGTCCATCTCTCCTTCAGCTCTGCTAGTCGTCCTTCTGCCCCACCTCAACAGCAGAGACAACGACTGCTGAGCCTGTCCCCAGACCACTCAGTTCTTCTGTATTCATCCAGGGGGGACAAAAGAATAATTTACAGTTTCTTAATTCTAGGGTTGATTCTGAACCAGCCCGGTCCCTTCTCTCGTTCAGAACAGCCTCACCTAAGTAGTTTTCATGATCCTGGCCTCCAAGCTCACCTCTGTACCAACCAAGCTGAGGCGTACCGCTGCACTTCATTCTGCACTACCCCAACTATCCAGAGGATCAGTCATCATGCTGTGCTGCTAGGCAATGTGAGAGCAGACGTCTAACACAATCCATAATCCCATACAGACCCCACCCCAATTTATGCAATCGTTCCGTTCCGGAAAGCCTTGCATAACCCTAATTTTGCATAAGTCGGAAACGTATACCCGTACGTTATGCAAAAATTTCCACAACTTGAAAATCCTATTTCTGGCTTATGGAACTTTTTCCATAAGTGCAAATTTGCGTAAGTTGGGTCTTGCGTAACCTGGGGAGCATCTATATAGAGATGTCAGGATTTAGCCCTGTGGTAAAACGGAGTCAAGGATATCTCTCTATTTTTGCTGGTTGTAAAAGGTTTATTACTGACTGACTTAATGACACTCAATAAAGGAATTTTATTTGGAATTGTACATAGTGGAATGAAGGGAGGGGGAAGGAAGCAGAGCTCTGGTGGCATGAACTTTTCACTAGTTTTGGTAGATCAGTCCCTTTCCTGAAGCATATAACTAGCTTCTTGGATTCTTGTAACACAGTTAGGACTATAAAGAAAATCAAACTAGAGGTTAATGAACTTGGTTTAATTTCTCTCATGCTAATAACACTGTTATGTAAGATACAATGATCAAGGTGCAGGATGTATCTTGGGGATTACTGCTAACCACGAGGAGTTGAAGGCCCAGGGCAGAGACTGTCATTAATCTTCAGAAAATGCTCTTTTGCCAGGATAACTATTGATCTTTTATACTGAAAAAGGCAGTGCTGGGAGAGATAGCTGTATACGTTATTTTTATGGGTGATACAGTTTCAATTGAATGTCTAGAGCATTTCTAGAGAATTGGGGTTATTGTAGGAATCCCAGTATGCAAAAATGAGAATGCAATTGTGTGCCTAATTTGCATATGCAGCTACTGCAATTGTGTTGAAAACTGGGTACTTTTGTATACAAATGGCACCAAAACACATAACTGGCTGAACAATTTGCATGCACAATTGCATTCATTGCACACACAAATTAGACACACAATGGCAAACTCATTTTTGCATGTACAAGAGTGCTTTAATTTCTGCAACTCTGCCCCACAGTGCTTTGCACAGTAGCCAGATTTCTTGAGTACATTTCAATGGGGAATCATCATCACATAGGGGCATTTCTAGTGGAGTTCTGCAGGGACTGACACTATTCAATGTTTTCATCAGTGATCTAGAAGTAAATATAAAATCACTGCTGGTGAAATTTGCAGATGACACAAAGATTGGTGAAGTGGTAAATAATGACTAGGAAAGGATAGTTATACAAAACAATCTAGACCACCTGGTAAACTAGACAAAGTCTTTTAATTCAACCAAATACAAGGTCATAATCTGTAATGGATTGCAGATCCATCAGAATGGGGGATTGTATCCTGGAAAGCAATGGCTCTGAATAAAAGATTCAGGGGTAATAATGGACAAACAACTCAACATGAGCTTCCGGTATGATGACGTGACAAAAAGGGCTAATGCGATCCTTGAATGTATAAACAGTGAGTAAGGCCTGGTCCACACTAACCCCCCACTTCGAACTACGTTAATAACGTAGCTGAATTCGAAGTACCTTAGTTCGAACTTACCGCGGGTCCAGACGCGGCAGGCAGGCTCCCCTGTCGATGCCGCGTACTCCTCTTGCCGAGCTGGAGTACCGGCGTTGACGGCGAGCACTTCCGGGATCGATCCGGGATCGATTTAGCGCTTCTAGACAAGACGCGATAAATCGATCCCAGAAGATCGATTGCTTATGGCTGGACCAGGAAGTAAGTGTAGACCTGCCCTAAGAGTGGGAGGTGATTTTACCTCTGTAAATGGCTTTAATGATACTGATGTTGGAATACTGGGTCCAGTTTCAGCAGCCTAATTTTTAAAAGGATGTTGAAAAATTGGAGAAGAGCCACAAAAATTATTTGAGGGCTGGAGAAAATACCCAACAGTCAGAGACTTATAGAGCTCAATCTCTTTTGTTTATCAAAAAGAAGATCAAGAGGCGATTTGAGCGTGATATCTAAGTATCCTCATAGGGAGAAAATACCAGGTGCTAAAGGGTTCTTCAATCTAGCAGAGAAAGGCATAACAAAAAACAATAGCTGGAAGTGAAAGCCAGACATATTCAAATTAGAAATATGGCACACATTTTTCACAGTGAAGATAGTTAAGCATTGGAACAGACTATGTAGTGAAGTGGTGGGTTCTCATCCCTTGATATCTTCAGATCAGACTGGATGCCTTTCTGGAAAATACACTTTAGTCAAACACAGGGCTCACTACAGGGGTAACAGTGAAATTCTATGCTTGTGTCATACAGGAGTCAGACTAGAATTAGATGATCCAATGTTCCCTTTTGGCCTCAAAAATATATGAATCACTGAATAATCTCAACATTCCATTCAATTTGTTAAGAGATAAAGCCCACCCTGAGCAGCCCTTTATTGGTCCAGTAAGAACTGATTGGGAGTGCATGAGATGAAGCAAAAGTTACTTAATATGCTACCTGTTCTTAATAGACAAATAAGAGGCAGGTGGGGAGGATCTTTTAGGTATTAATAGTTTGTTCCTTCTGAAGACTGTCTGTTAGTGTAATGGATGCACGATTACAAGCTGAATAGAAAAGAATATGAGATGGGGGTCAGGTGCGATTTTAGGGGGTTCACATCCTCACAGAAAGGTGAGGGTGGGGGTCTTCAGAAGGATCTGCCAAATTCAAACAGGGCTGGCTTTTAGAGAAACCTCTGCTCTGGGTGAATTACTTGTAGAAAAGCTGTTGGCCAAATAGGGCCCGTTTCCCCCCGGAGCTTACCTAATTACACCAAGGAGGCACGGAGAGACATAAAGACAGGTACCAGGTTCTTTATTTGTCAGTCAGCTGAGAGGGTGCACCTCGGCTCGTGCCAGAGGAGACACACCTTACATGGGCGACATAGGCCCTTTTTATAGCCAGTAGTAAACAACTTAGCCTTCGTCATTTTGCATCATTATACTAACCGATAGATAACAGGTTACACAGAATACATATATTATTTTGGGGAGGGGGGTACAAGAGACATCTGTTGCGGATACATTTGTCATTTTGAAGGG
>NW_020664464.1:5417159-5443063 GCF_002925995.2 Terrapene triunguis | reverse complement strand
CCGCTCTCCCGAGTTACCTGGTAGCTATGCCTAGTGGATCCCAACAAAGCCACCACCCTTATGTGGTCCCAGAAGTTTATACTAAGGGTACTTATCTCTGAGATAAACAATCAGTGAGAACAATGGAACTCAGGTCCCCATGGGTATTTAATTACACCAGATGGATGCCTTTTTTACTGTAAAACCTGTCTGGTTCTTTAATAGTGCTGACAGGGTAAGGGTGTAAGAAGGGACTGTGGCGGGGACTGGCTTGGTCACAGCAGCTGGAGTGAGACTGCAAGTAAAATTTTAGTTTTTATTTCTTTTGATCCTGTTAGAGATCCACAGAGCACAGCAGTGACTGCTCTCTTTGGGCTTGAGGGATAAACATTTAACTAGAGAAATGCCTCCCGCTCCCACCCCTTTTGTTTTCTCCCTGTATTTATTCAGTTAATGGTGTTTTCATTGAACAAAAGAGATTGCAATCTCCACAACTCCCCCTCAGCTCAAGCTCTGCATTTCTCCTGCATGAACAAACCTGAGGGGAACGACCTTGTAGCATGCTGCTGGCATCAGATGAGTGAGGACTGAGATAGGCTACCTGCCTACTCTATGTTCATATCACAGGTTCAGATCTTATCAGGAGTGATTTAGTCTTTCATCCTTCTGGGGTAAATAAATGGAGTTGTGTGCAGTTTGCCATGTGCAGTGATTTCAGATGTGACCTAAACTAACAGGTTCTGTAGGCTGACCTCATTGTACACACTAGGGGCTCCTTGCATCCCTCTATTCCCCCAACAAGCTCCCTGTGTAGCACCCTCCTATCCCCCTCTATTTCAGGGACTTCCTGCAACTCCCTCCACCCCACCCTCATGCCTGAGGCTTTGGGCATCCACCATTCCCCTCTGGCAAGGGGTCTGTGTTTTTGCCCCTCTGCCACATGCCGTGGTCACTTACTTTCCCCATTCCCCCATACCGGGGAGTCTGTCTGCTCCACCTTCCCCCCCATGCTAGGGGCTCTGTTTGATTCCCCTACCCCAATTCCAGGATCCTTCATTCTTAGCCCATGCCAGGGGCTGTGTCCCCCGACTCCCTCCACCAGATGCCAGGGTCCCATATTTCTCTCCATAACATGGGCTCTGTGTACACCTCCTTCCCGCTATCCCCTCCATTCCCCCATTCCCTCCATGCCAGGGGCTCTGTATGCTCCACTTCCTCCTTCCTCTGTATCAGAGCCCCCCAGTCTCCTTCCCAACTAGGAGTTCTGTGTACCCCTCATTCCCCCCTATGCCCATTTCAGGTCCCGGTCCGCCTTTCTCCTCCCCATGGCATGGGCTCTGTGTTCACCCCATCCTCTCTTTTCCCCTCACGTCCCCCATTTCTCCCTTTGACCTTTCCCAGGGTCCCTCTTTCTCCCCCTGCCAGGTACTCCATGTGCATCCCCTTTCCCACCTTTCCCCCCAAGCTAGGGGCTCTGTGTGCTCACCAGTCTTTCCCCCCCTCCAGAGTAGGGTCCCCCAGTCTTCTTCCTGACAGGGGTTCTGTCTGCCCCCATTACCACCTCCCTTATTCCAGGGTCCCCTGTATGACTATTGCTTCTTTCATAGGAGTAGGTGTTTGCCTCAGCATTCTTGGACTAAATTTGCTCTCCTCTCACTGCTATGCAGTGTGCTGATTGACAGTTATCCGTGGCTAGTAGGCACCCTCCCCCGAAGTGATTGCATTTCAGTAGTGCTTGCTTGTGAAATGTGTTGAGATCCTTCAAGGTGAAAGGTGCTATATAAATGTTTTTTGGAAACAGCATGGTCTTATGGTTAGAGCATGGTACAGGAATCAGCATATATACAAAGCAGTTCTGTTCCCAACTCTGTCATTGGTTCTTAAAGCTACCGTGGATAAATCACTTAATCACTCTATGCTTCAGATAATTATGCATACATACTTCTTGTAAAGTGTTTTGAGATCTTTGTATGAAAGCACTGTATAAGTGCATGATATTATAGGTATTTATTATGTAAGCAGAGTCAGGATGAGCTCTACCCTGACATCTGGTGGTGAATTATGGCGAGTGTGGAAAAGAACTCCAGGGGCTGATCTTGTTTGCATAGGCACACCCACTCGCCTGGCATGAAACAACAGCAACTGAAAGTGGTTACTTTGGCTGGTGTGGGATCCCCAGTTTCTCTAATATTGGGGCAGGAAGAATAAAGTTTTGTTACCCTGATTCTGTGAATCAAGGCCAGTGGAACTGTTGTATGACAGAAGGACTGAGTGAGTCCTTCACCATTACCTAAGTAGCACTTGCTTGACAAGGGGCATGGGTTACAAAACCCAGTGAATGGAGAGAGGATGGGGGCAGGTATTTGTACCTGATGGTATGGGCCCCCCTGCTGAAGGTTTGAAACACCAATTGCACCATCTCCTCTTTCCACTGTTGAATGTCAGAGCTAACTTTGATTCCATTAGGAGTCTAGTTACAGGCTGCTGAGCTGAATTCACTTTGGGCCAATGGTGCACCAGCACTGGGGCTCCCCTACTATATATGAGCTGAAATTGCTAAGAGCTGAAATCACAAAAGAGCTAAAGTTATTAAGAGCTGAGATCACTGAGTGCTGTGTTAACTAGTGGGGGAGCCTGAAGCTATATTGCTCAGCAGCTGGCGGAGCAATTTGTGGGGACGACTGGAGGAGCAGCGAGTGGCGTGGAGCCTTGTGGGGCCGGTTGGAGTGGCCCAAGGAACGGCGCGGGCGGAGCTGTTTGCGGGGACGGCTGGAACAGCTCACAGGTCGGTGAGCGGAGCGGAGCAGCTTGTAGAGCGGAGCAGTTCCTGGGATGGAAAGTGGACTGGCTCATGGTGAAGGCTGCGGCGGAACCCCCATGGAGAAACAGACGGCTGGCCAGCCTCGGATCACGTAAGGTGCCCCTTAACACCCTGCGTGCCCCCCCAGTTTTTTACTCTGGGGTGGCACTGACCAGGGACAGAGACTTTGGGGGTTGTTGGACTTTTGGGACATTGGGTGGTTGCTGGACCCAAGAGACTTTGGGGGTGTTGGACTTTGGGGACTCTGGGTGATTTTTTGGGTTGCTGGATTCAAGAGCCAAAGGGAAAGGACACAGCCCAATTTGCTGGGGTGGGTTTTGCTCATGGTTTGTGTTATGAATCCTGTTTGTGGTGTTTTTCCAATTTTATGCTGATGTCGTTTACCTCATGTTATTAAACATTTTCTGCTACACTCAGACTCCATGCTTGCGAGAGGAGAAGAATTGCCTCTTAGAGGCACCCAGCGGGTGGTATGTAATTGTCCCTGGTCACTGGGTGGGGGCTCGAGCCGGTTTTGCATTGTGTTATTGAAACGGAACCCCTAGATACAGAACCCGGCCCTTGTTGCTGCCAACTTAGATGGGCAGAAGGGTTACAATTAATTAATTATGTGGAACTTTCAAATAGAAATAAAGATTCTTCACTAACAATATTTAGCAGACTTAGCTTTAACTTTTGTGCGTATTTATATGTGAAAGGTTCACCCCTCCTTCATCCCCTGGTAGGACTCTGTCCCTGCATGGGGTAACCCATACACAGAGAGTGGATTTTCCTTGAATTGTCCAAAAACAAATGTTGTTTTACAAATAAAAGAGGAAGAGCAAGGAGGCATGGATTCTTGGCATTAAAGTGGGGGAAAGCAGTTCATGAATAGTGTAACTTTACAAAAATATTGCTCTTGCAATGCTTGCCTGGGTCATCAGCCTGCCATATTTGCTGTTCAAATTATATTCCTACAAATTAAACGGTATCTGGAACTAGCTTAATATGCACATCCAACTTTTCCAAACATTTTCTTTGGTTTTCATTTGTGAATTGGTGTTCTTTGCTTCTTTGTGATGGATTAACCCACTCTTCCTCTCGTTCCCCATTTTTTTTTATGCTCTTAGCTATCAAATAATTAGAGATAGTGTGGTCATCTCTTTGGTATTTGAACACTTGGCTTGTACTACTCCTGACTGCATACTAGAGGTGTGTCTCAGCATTCCAAAGGCAGCAAAAATGAAACTCCCAAAACAATGAAATTGCACAGGCAAAGCATATATAAATTAAAATTGAAGTTTGTGTGGGTCATTAATCATTAAAATCCCCCAGGGCTCAGTCTCACCATCAATCTGCTCACATTGAATTTGTTGGTGTCCCCAGTGCATAAAACTCAAAACCTATATCAGCGTATGGTACATTTCTTGCCAGCTGTACACTGGAACAAGCAGCAGTCATAATAAACAACTTCCCGATGCCAACATACCGTATATGTTTTCTAGGTTTTCTTCATTGTCTTTAAGTTCTTATTAAGCACTTTTATGGCTTTGCTTCACACAAAGCAACTGATATGACAATGACCTCAGTCAGATAAGAAATGGGGATCACTTTAAAACAGTGTACCATTGTTTAATGTTTGGTTGCAATGCTATCATATGACACAATCAGATTCCTGGTTCACTACTGACTGGTCTAACTTCTACGATATGTTTAAAGTAATTAGATTTAACTGAAAATGTTGATTGATGCTACATACTCCAGGACTCGCTGCAAAGTATCATTTTGAAGCTGTCAGTTATAATTCTGCAGTGTTCACATTTCCTTTTGTAATATAAATCTGATGAAAGTGCAAATCCATAAGGTGGCATAGACCCACTTTTGTTATTTTTGGGTCTATTTAAAATGGTTGAATGATTCACATTTGGAAATCAGCTTTTACAGATTCAAGAAGCTTTCCCCCATATGTCACCCCTATACTACGTTTTATACTCTGTTCTGTGGTATAGAGTCAGATGATACTTAGTTCTATACTAAACGACTCACATTTTCAGAATGATAGGCCTTATTCTTATTTACACTAAGACCTCTTTACACCACTGTGGAAGTATAATGATTTTTTATTTAATGCCTATTTACACTGCCAGAGAAGTGTAAATAGGCCTTGGTTAAATGAGTCTCTGGCCCAGTAATTGTAAATGGACGCGTATTTCTGTGTGTAAAGATAAAAGGCACTGTAGTTTATAATCTAGGCTTCCAAGCTCTTTCATTATAAACTTTCTGGTTTATTTATCTTTTAAATTCAGAAGAAATAATGTGAATTTGCCTAGCACTGCCTGCCCTAGCTCCACGTGGCTCCCAGAAGCGGCCATCTGGTCCCTGTAGCCCCTAGACGCATGGGTAGCCAGGGAGGCTGTGCACACTACCCCTGCCCCGAGGGCTGGTTCTGAAGCTCCCGTTGGCCGGGAACAGTGACCAATGGGAGCTGTGGGGGCGACGCCTGCGAGTGCGAGGTCATGCACGGAGCCTCCCTGGCTGCCCATGAGTCTAGGGGCTGCAGGGACCTGACGGACGCTTCCTGGGAGCAGTGGTAAATGCCACCAGGACCCTGCACCCCGACCCTCTCCTCAACACCCCAATCTCCTGCCCCAGCCCGGAGTCCCCTCTCGCACCCAAACTCCTTCCCGGATTCCGCACTCCCCCAAAACTCCAACCCCCTGCCACAGTCCCCTCCTGCACCACAAACCCCTCATCCCAGGGCCGGCACTTCCACTAGGCGACCCTAGGTGGTCGCCTAGGGCAGCAGGATTTGGGGGGCAGCATTTTGCCGTCCTTGGCGGCAATTCAGCGGCAGGGGTCCTTCCACTCCACGTCTTCGGGGTGATTCGGCGGCGGGTCCTTCACTCGCTCCGGGACCCGCTGCCAAAGTGCCCCGAAGATGCGGAGCGGAAGGACCCCCGCCGCCGAATGCTCTGAGGAGCGCTGTCGCCTAGGGCGGCAAAACCCCTGGCGCCACTCCTGCATCATCCCCAGCCCCACTCCACAGTTCACACCACCAGCCAGAGCCTGCACCCGCTCCCACACTCCGAACCCCTCGGCCCCAGCCCGAAGCCCCCTCCTGCACCTCAAACCCCTCATCCCCAGCCCCACCCCAGAGTCTGCTCCCACAGCTGTAGCTCTCACCCTCCTCCCACACCCCAACCCCCTGTCCCAGCCTGGTGAAAGTGAGTGAGGGTGGAGGAGAGCGATGGAGGGAAGGGGAATGGAGTGAGCGGGGGCGGGACCTCGGAGAAGGGGCAGGGAAGGGCCTCAGGAAGGACGGGGCAAGGGGCGGGGCAGGGGTGTTCGGTTTTGTGTTATTAGAAAGTTGGCAACCCTACCTCAAGGCACCAGCCAGCACAGCAAAACTGGGCACCAGAGGAAGTAATCTGTACCAGGTTTAGGGTACTTATGCATTGCCCATTGCTCAGAGCTTGTGGAAAAGCCAAAATCTTTGATTCATAGGCACTGACTCCATGGGTGCTCCGGGGCTGGAGCACCCACGGGGGAAAAATGGTGGGTGCTGGGCACCCACTGGCATCCCCCCTATCAGCTCTCCCCCACCTCCCCAGTGCCTCTTGCCTGCCGGCGGGCCCTGCAGATGAGCACCTCCCACTCCTTCCCCGCACCTCCCAACCTCAGCGATCAGCTGTTTTGCGGCATTCAGGAGGCTCTGGGGAGTGAGGGGGAAGGACCGAGGATGCGGCATGCTCAGGAGAGGTGGTGGACTGGGTGGGAAGAGGAGGGGCAGGCGTGGAGCGGATGTAGGAAGAGGCGGGGCGGGGGTGGGTCCTTGGGGAAAGAGGTAGATTGGGGGCTGGATTTGGGGCAGAGCCAGGGGTCGAGCACCCCCGGCACTTTGGAAAGTCAGCGCCTGTGCTCCAGTCATCTCACAGCATATAAAATACAACAGTGTCTGTAACACTGAAAATCTTCACTGCAATACTTCAGTTACTGGACTATTGGACTCCCCTCAAGAATAATATAACTAACCACCAGACTCCAGCTATGCCATCCTAAATTCCACAGTTCCACCTCTTAAAAATTCACAGCTTTCTCCAAAGCCTATGAAAAAAGATGGGCTTTGCAGCATACCTGGAGGTATGTCTACACAGCAGTGGAACACAATTTCTAGCGCAGGTGGGCAGACGTGCGCTAGGTCTACTCGAGCTACTGTGCTAAAAATAACTGTTTGGACCTGGTAGCACAAGTCACAGCTCAAGCAAGCCACCCAAGTACGTACCGAGTCACTGCCCAAGCCACTGTGGCCACATTACTGTTTTTGGCTTGCTAGCAGTAGCTCGAGCAGTGCTAGTGCATGTGTTTTACTTGTGCTGGGAAGTAACCTACCACATGCTGTGTAGTCACGCCCTAGAGGGTTAACAAATCCAGACTATGCACATGTCCAGTTGAAAAAGGGTTGATATATTAAAAATCATTGCACTGAGTTGACTACCTATGTTCTAAATTTGTGCCTGGTGAATACAGGTACAAATTATTAATTCCCAATTAAGCGGTGCATAGATGTTATGCTGTATTTCTTAATGGAGTGAATTTCCTCCACTAAGAATACTGTACTGATATATATTATTAATATGCAAAAACATCAGCAAATAAAATAGTATATATTGGGCCAGAACTTCAGCTGGTGCAAATTAGCGTAGTGCCATTAACTGCAATGGAGCTATGCTAATTTATACCAGCTGATGATCTGGCCTGAGTGCACCACAGATGGAATAACATTCAAAATATAGTATTCTTCTTATGGAAAGATCACAGCTAAATGGCATAGCTCCACAGATAATGGACGATCCATAACTGTTCCATCTGTGACAGCACAATGAAGTGAGTTACAGATGTAGTGATTTGGTACTTCCTAGCTTTTGTTAGTTTAACCGATACTCTTAATAGTATATTAATATAATTATGTCTGTTGATTTAATGCATGCTACAATGTTGTAACCTGGAACATTGATTTAATATAGAAAATATAAACTGAACAGTAAAATGATTTTCTTTCTGACCATTAGGTGGGGCTAAATATCCTATACTGTTGAACCTCTGAGTTACGAACACCAGAGTTACGAACTGACTGGTCAGTCACCTCATTTGGAACTCGAAGTACACAGACAGGCAGCAGCAAACAATAAAACAAACAAACAAACAAATAAATAAAAAGCAAATACTGTACAGTACTGTGTAAAACACAAACTACTAAAAAAATAAAGGGAAAGTTTAAAAAAAGATTTGACAAGGTAAGGAAACTGTTTCTGTGCTTGTTTCATGCAAATTAATATGGTTAAAAGCAGCATTTTTCTTCTGCATAATAAAGTTTCAAAGCTGTATTAAGTTAATATTCAGTTGTAAACTTTTGAAAGAACTACCATAATGTTTTGTTCAGATTTATGAACATTTCAGAGTTACGAATAACCTCCATTCCCAAGGTGTTCATAACTCTGAGATTCTACTGTAAATGGAAAGGTCCTCTCACAATACCAATGGGGCTTGACCAAGATTTCATTTTTTCTCCTCTGAATGTGGCATTGTGCAGTAGGTTGCATTCAGAAAATCCCATCCCGTATTTCAATATTTCCTGAATAATTCTTTAGAAACTTAATAATAAAGTCTTCTGGAGAATGAAACCCTCTTTAATTATACTGTGTTTTTATCTGCCTGTATTTTTTTTACAGAATTTGAAGTGTAGTTGATTGTTTTGATGCTTTAATTGTAAGTCAGAGTGAATCAATAAAAGACATATCAAAAGGAATAGCCAGCATGGATGTGTCAAGAATAAATCGTGCCAAACCAACCCAATTACCTTCTTTGACAGGGTTAAAAGCCTAATGGATGGGGGGAAGCAGTAGATATGATATATCTTGATTTTAGTAAGGCTTTTGACACAGTCCCACATGATATTCTCATAAGCAAACTGAAGAAATGTGCTCTAGATGTACTTACTATAAGGTGGGTGCACAACTGGTTGAAAGACTGTACTCAAAGAGTAGTTATCAGTGGTTCTCTGTCAAACTGGGAGGGCATATCTAGTGAGGTTTCCCAGGGGTCATTCTTGGGTCCGGTTCTATATAAATATTTTTACTAATGACTTGGATAATGGAATGGAGAGTGTGACGGGTTCTCCCCAGGGTGACACCTGGAACTGGGGTACCACTGAGCCCTCTGACTCACCAGCTTGGGCTCCCTCTCACATTGTACTTCTGTGACAAGCTGCAAAGCCCTCCAATCTGCACTTTCACCAGCATTCACACAGACAGGACACACCCAGCTGCAGTTACACACAGGTTCTCTAACCACCAGCTTCCCAACCTCGGGCCCCAAAGCAGCGCCGTCCTACCCTGGTCAACTCTGGCTAGTATATGGGTTTAATACCCGGTCCGCCTCTCCCTCAGTGTGGAGAGGAATATGCAACAGCCTTTTCCCCTTGAGCTACAATTTTCATACACTTCACTCCAAATCACTGGTTTAGATAAAACCAAAACAAGTTTATTAACTACAAAAGATAGATTTTAAGTGATTATAAGTGATAGCGAACAGATCAAAGCCGATTACCTAGCAAATAAACAAAAAATGCAAACTAAACTTTATATACTAAATAGATTGGATATGAACAGGAGATTCTCACCCTAACTGATGGTACAGGCAGACTTGTAGATTCTTAAGTCACAAGCTGCATTAGCTTTACAGCTTGGGTTTCTCAGGTCTTCACACACAGGCTAGAAATCCCTTTAGCCTGGGTCCAGCACTTCCCCCAGTTCAATCTTTGTTCCTCAGGTGTTTCCAGAACTCTTCTTGTGTGGGGAGTGCATATGGCGGGAACCCTTTGTTTCAAAGCTTGGTTCCCAGACCAGTTTGTGGAAAAATATTGACATCCCAAGATGGAGTCCAACATCATGTGGCCTGGTCACATGTCCTTGTAGAGTCATAGTAGCCATTACTTACAGGTTGTCTGTAGCATTCTCAGGAAGGGTCGCCAGGTGAGGGATAAGCTTCTCCTAAGGCCTATTGTTTTTCCTAATGGGCCATTGCCCTGAATAGGCCCTTCCCCATGCACTATAGACTGAAAGCATCTTGTCTAGTGGGTGTTACCCAGTGTAACTACATTTGAAGTACAGATACATAGTCAGTATTTATAACTTCAGATACAAAAATGATACATGCATACAAATAGGATAATCGTATTCAGCAAATCATAACCTTTTCAATGACACCTTGCATGACCCGTCTTGCATAAAGTGCATCATAATTATGCCATAATCATATCATAGTAATATCACTGTGAAGAATATGGGGTGCAGTGTTACAGAGAGTATGCTTACAAAATTTGCAGATGACACCATGCTGGGAGGGATCGCAAGCACGTTGTAGATCAGGATTAGAATTCAAAATTACCTTGACAAATTAGAGAATTGGTTTGAATTCAGCAAGATGAAATTCAATAAAGATAAGTACAAATTACTTCACTTAGGAAGGAAAAAATCAAATGAACAACTTCAAAAAGGGGAATAACTTGATGACTTCTCGAGGTCCCTTCGAGCCCTACATTTCTATAATTCTATGAGCTTTAAAATGCACTATGGCCCAGATTCTATGAAACATTTAAGCATATGGGTAGAATAATTGAAATCAATGGATTTATTCACATGCTTAAAGTTACAGTACATGCCTGGTTAAGTGCTTTGCTGGATGGGGTTTAAATGTCTACCTCAGTGGCTTGAGCTTGATGCACATAAATTGCCTCTACATTGAGAATGAAGTCAATGGAGCTAAACTCATTTATACCATGCTTTTAAGTGTAAGTGGTTCTAGAGATCCTTATAATGCAGATTTTATTATTAAGTACCATGAGCTACAACAGTTGTCTTGTGTAAGGCCATGATCTTGCAGATGGAGTCATGTGGGTGCACCCTTTACTCTGTGCAGTGTTCTACTGAAGTTAACTGGACTCCACATGGGCATAGGGGTCTTCCCACACAGATCCAATTACAGGACCAGGCCATAATTTGGCATATGTGTATTCCAGCTTTGTGTTTCAGAAAAGATACAACTGCTCCATGAAAATAATATGGTCTTGTGATTTACAGGTTTCGTTATGCACTGAGGAAAAAAATTCAGATCATTCAACTTTAGCATTATTTTTGTAGAATAAGGGAAAATAGTTCAAATTTAGTTATTTCCCCAAGTGCCTTGGTAGTATGCTTTAGATGACAAATTATCCATGGACAAAACCACAAGATAAGTGTATATTTTGCTAATGTTCCATGGAGACAGTATAAAAGATTCTTTCCTATGGGAGAATTTTTGGCTATTTTTCCCTCATCCTTCTATGGTAGCCCTTCATGGCTCTATGTAATAGTGTTATTTGTAATGTACAGGGCATTCATGTGGAAGTACTTCCAATGTCTTTTAATCTACCAAACAACATTGCAGGCAAAGATTTCTCTTGTGTCTCCAGTGAGACAAACTTCTTTATATTTGTGTCACACAGGTGTAGAAGTTAATATTCTTTTTAATTAAAAAGTTTAATTCATGTGTTTTATATGGAAAAAATAAATTAGTGCTGCAGCTGCTGATTTATGTAAAACCAATATAATAGTGCTGAACGGGCAGGGTGACAATTGGCAGTCAGAGCTGAAGCTTCCATCTGGTTTTGGTGACAGTTTTATTGGGGGTGGGGGGAGTTTTAGAATAACTAGATTTGTGTTCACATATATAATTATTCTGTTCTATTTTAGGGACTCATCTTGCAAATCATCACTCGCACAAATACGGCTCAGTACTGCACCCAGTGAAGGCAAAACTTTCATTGTTTTACAGCACTGTAGGATCTCGTCCATAGTCTTTACTCTCTTTGAATGTAACTCATCTCTGTGCAGAAGGCCAGTATAAAGCCTTGACACCACTTACATCCCCTGAGGGCTTCAGTGGGACTGACATGTTGCATATGCACTTTCCTGACCCTCTACGCTGGGTCAAATTTCCCCCTTAAATGTCCCACTGAAATCCATGGGCATTCTGCCTGTGTTAGGACTACAGCATTTCACTAAAAAGGTTAGCAGTGATCTGACATCTAACATAGTGAATTCCAGTGAAAATGAGGTAGGGATCAGATGCTAAAATAGGGAAAGAACAAGTTAAAAATTACTTAGACAAGTTAGATGTCTTCAAGTCACCAGAGCCTGATGAAATGCATCCTAGAATACTCAAAGAGCTGACTGAGGAGATATCTGAGCCATTAGCAATTATCTTTGAAAAGTTTGCACAGGAGAGATTCCAGAGGACTGGAAAAGGGCAAATATAGTGCTAATTTATAAAAAGGGAAATAAGGACAACCTGAGGAATTACAAACCAGTCAGCTTAACTTCAGTACCCAGAAAGATAATGAAGCAAATAATTAAGCAAGCAATTTGCAAACACCTAGAAAATAATAAGATAAGTAACTATCAGCACGGATTTGTCAAGAATAACCTAATAGCTTTCTTTGACAGGATAACAAGCATTGTGGATGGGGAGAAGTGGAAGATGTGGTATATCTTGACTTTAGTAAGGCATTTGATACTGTCTTGCATGACCTTCTCATAAACAAACTAGGGAAATACAGTCTAAATGGAGCAACTATAAGGTGGGTGCACAACTGGTTGGAAAACTGTTCCCAGAGAGTAGTTGTCAGTGGTTCACAGTCAAGCTGGAAGGGCATATCGAGTGGGATCCCATAGGGATCAGTTTTGGGTCTGGGTCTGTTCACTATCTTCATTAATGATTTAGATAATGGCATAAAGAGTACACTTATAACGTATGCAGATGATATCAAGCGGGGAGGAGTTGCAAGTGCTTTGGACGATAGGATTAAAATTCAAAATGATATGGACAAACTAGAGAAATGATCTGAAGTAAATAGGATGAAATTCAATAAGGACAAATGCAAAATGCTCCACTTAGGAAGGAACAATTAGTATCACACATACAAAATGGGAAATGACTGCCTAGGAAGGAGTACTGCAGAAAGTGATCTGGGAGTCATAGTGGATCACAAGCTAAATATGAGTCAAAAGTGTAGCACTGGTGCAAAAAACCCAAACATCATTCTGGGATGTATTAGCAGAATTATTGTAAGCAAGACACAAGAAGTAAATCGTTCACTCTACTTTGCCCTGATTAGATCTTGACTGGAATACTGTGTCCAGTTCTGGGCGCCACATTTTAGGAAAGATGTGGACAAATTGGAGAAAATTCGGAGAAGATCAAGAAAAATGATTAAATGTCTAGAAAACATGACTTTTGAGGGAAGATTGGAAAAAATTGGGTTTGTTTAGTCTGGAGAAGAGAAGATCGAGGGGGGACGTGATAACAGTTTTCAAGTACATAAAAGGTTGTTACAAGGAGGAGGGAGAAAAATTGTTCTCCTTAATCTCTGAAGATAGGACAAGAAGCAATGGGCTTAAATTGCAGCAAAGATGGTTTAGGTTGGACATCAGGAAAAACTTCATAAGTGTTAGTGGTTAAGCACTGGAATAAATTGCCTAGGGAGGTTGTGGAATCTCCACCATTGGAGACTTTTAAAAGCAGACAAAGACCTGTCAGGGATGGTCTAGATCAGTGGTGGCCCACGTGCGGCCTGCGGGCTGCAGGTTGCCCATCAGGGTAATCTGCTGGTGGGCCGGGAGACAGTTTGTTTACATTGACCGTCCACAGGTACAGCTGCCCGCAGCTCCCAGTGGCCGCAGTTCGCAGTTCCTGGCCAATGGGAGCTGCGGGAAGTGGCGGTCAGCATGTCGCTGCGGCCCGTGCCGCTTCCCGTGGCTCCCATTGGCCGGGAACAGCGAACCGCAGCCACTGGGAGGTGCGGGTGGCTGTGCCTGCGGATGGTCAGTGTAAACAGGAGTGCAAGTAGGGTGGTATGCTCCAGTACGCAGTACCGGCAAGAGATTTTTAGCGGATACGGGGTACCAGAAAGACTTGGTGAGGCTAGCCGCCCCCCCCCCCCAGAGGGGGGGGAGCTTCACTCTGCTCCTTAAAGGAGCAGAACATGGCTAGGGAGGGCATTAATTCTTTATATGGGTGTAACAGCACAATACATATGTTAACAAATTTAAACAAAGGCTTTGTTTAAGTTTGTTGGCATAAGTATTGTGCTGTTAAGTTGGTCAGGAGTCCTCAAGAGGGGAGGGGTGGGGGGACGGAAGGTGTTTAAACAGTGTTTTTGATTCCCGTTCCAGCCTCTGGACTATGAACATATACTGATGGGAGCATTCTAACCAAAGGACTGAGGACTTTAAGGTAATCTGGAGCCTTCATATTTCCTTGATCCTTTGCAGATGGACTTATCAGTTGGATATGGTACAAAGACTGTTCTAGACTCATTGATTGCTGATTTCTCCCTTGCAATGGACAAAGATCAGATGTCTGCTGACTTTCTCACATGAATCAGCTGCCTTTGATATCTGTGGTATAAGCAACATAGCCCTTGCTTGAGTGGTTTTGTTCTTTCCTCTTCAAATGTCAAAGTCTGTTCCCATTGAACTTAATAGCAAAACTTCTTTTGATTTCAATGGGAACAGGATTTGGCCCCAAGAGATCAGAGAATGTGATTTTGATCAATTGCTTATCTGTCCAGAGACAATTCTCATGCACGTTCTGCTAGGCTGATTTTGCTTGCCCCTCCTATATGTCATGCTGAGGAAAATAATAAAACAATTTGGGGTGTAGTTCTATCAAGATGCACATGGCACACACACTTTTCCATCAAACCCAGATGGCGCAGCATCTTTGCATTCCTAGTGCCTGGCGGAGAGCAATACTTAGGTCTTGTCTACACTGCCACTTTACAGCGCTGAAACTTTCTTGCTCAGGGGTGTGAAAAAACACACCCCTGAGCGATGCAAGTTTCAGCGCTGTAAAGTGGCAGTGTAGACAGTGCACCAGTGCTGGGAGCCATGCTGGGAGCTACTCCCCTCATGGGGGTGGTTTTTTTACAGCGCTGGGAGAGCTCTCTCCCAGCATTGGTGCCGTGACTACACAGCCATGTTAAAGCACTGCCGCGGCAGCGCTTTAACGTTGGTAGTGAAGTCATACCCTTAGATAAAGGTAAGCTGGCGGAAGCTTAGTTTGGACATAAGGGAGGCGCTGATAGTGTGTTAAGAGAAAGTGGGGTGCTTGTCCTTCCAATCCTTCTTTCATTTAAGAAGTTTTCAGTTTGGGGTGCTGCTGGATCCTCAATGACACCTGGAAGTACAGGTGGCACCAGGGGCCCAAAGCATCATTTTACAGCTGCAATTGTTTAACAGATGTAGTTTTAAAATTTTAGACAGGTAAGGGGGGTGTCGGAGGGGATGGGGAGAGCGTGGGGACTCTGGGCTGGGGGCGGGGTGGGGAGGAGTCACATGGAGGATCATATTGGTAGGTCACATGCCCCCCCTTGTGTCTCTCTCATGAGTGCAGTACCGGCAAGAAATGATTTCTACTTGTACCACTGAATGTACACAAACTGTCTTGTGGCCTGCCAGTGGATTATGCTGATGGGCTGCGTGTGGCCCGCAGGTCGCAGGTTGCCCACCACTGGTTTAGAGAATACTTAGTCCTGCCATGAGTGCAGGGAACTGTACTAGATGACCTCTTGAGGTCCCTTCCAGTCCCTTCTATGATTTGGCCCTCTACGAATATTCAGCCACTAGAGTAATTCAATTGCTGGTCATCCCCTTCGTGATTTGTAATAGACGTGAAAATAGCAAAGCTAGTTAGAAGAGAGACAAATAAATAGGCAGCCTACAAAGAAAAAAATGATATTATTGAACACTACTAATGAAGCTAGTTCAAAATACCTTATGCATAAACACTGACATAACAGGAAAGATCTTTTCACTGCAACACTGAATACATGTTGAAACAGACAATACCTCTGTCCTTATAATGTGGTTAGAGTTTTCGTATGTATTTTATGAAATCTTCTTTCATATGCATCACAAGTCAATATTAGGTTGAATCAGTGGATAGATGGCTGAACATTGAGGGTCGCAAAGTGTTGCAGTCCACACTCCAATCTTCTAATGGTGCAGACTCCCACCACGTTTGACCATCTGTACTGCTGCTCTGCAGTCACACTGTGAAGACCGGACTAAGCCAAATTTCTGCATTGTGGCAGCCACTCTGGCCATCCAGACAGCAGTCTGATAAGCCTAGTCCAGGATCTGCATACCAAGTTGCAAACAGGTGGGTATAAATTAGGGTTTCGGAAGTTCGTCAGCATGCCTGTCTTGCTATCCCAGAGCTGCTGCCACTCTGAGAGGACATAGCTGTTGCTCCTGATATACCATTGTTCATCCGCGACTGGCACTGGCCCACCTGCACTGGACATGAACACATGAAAGGCTGTGGCAAAAGGATGTTGCAAAGTCAGTCATGGCAAGTCAGCAGGAACGGCAAGGGAAGGCATTTTCTTCTGGAGTTGGGCAGATCTTCTTGTGGGAAGTGTGCTTATTTGCACCTACTGGAACTATTATTAGGATTCTGTGCAGCAGGTTGTTTTAATCAATCTTAGCCCTCCAAGCATTTTTACGGGTGATGGCATCTCATCGAAGTTTTGTGGAAGCTATATGAGCCAACACACATACATTATATGTTAATGTGTGGCTAATGGAACTACTGATGATATGGTCAGCTGTATTCATCTCCGAATCAATGAGATCATATGCCAACTTCTGTCCCAAACAGCTGCACAACATTCCAATGGAATGAATACCAGTGCGAGGAAGGAGGTTTGTAAAACGTTTGCTTCTGCTTCCCAGGAGATTCCTCCTAGCTGCTGGATCAAGGCAGTGTGGGAAGTGATAGGGGGACATGTCTACTGCCTCCTTGTTGTATCACCCGTGAGTAGTGAAAAGCAAAACAAAAGTAGACAAAATGCAGAACATAGGCTACACTTTATGCAATGTTGCATGGCTGCTGTTGAATAATTTCCCCTTAAAACATTATTTCCACTTTTTATGGGCTGCATACTTTTATGGTGATACATGTTTAACTGTACAACTTAACTATTACATAAGTCTTAAACTTTGGTCAGTCTCGTGGCAATTACACATTTACACTGCACATCTACTGTAGACTTTCACCTAGGGTAAAGGTCCCAGATTTCAGTGACGATGCCACTTGTGCTGTGTCAGCACTAAGGGCTTCTCTATATAGAGAACAAGCTCGGAGTATCTAGTGCAGAGTACCTAGTACACTTTAAATTCACATCCTAGCTCACTCTGCACTAACTTCCCTGTATAGACAAAACCTAAAAAATGGAATTTTGGTTGCTTGTGCTGCATTACATCCACACATAGCACTCCTTATCATCAGCAGAGCAGACCAGGATTGTTCCACCTCTCCCACAATGCCATACACAGATCCTTGGAGCTTCCTTGTAGCAGGTGCATAATATGTCTTTGGTAGGTAGGCCTCAATTCGGAGCAAAGCACTTAACTATGCACTTAACTTTAAGTATGTGAGTGGCCTCAGTGGCTACTCAAATACTTTGTTGCATTGGGGCCACAATGTCTGTTTGCACCTTGTTCACATTTTTGTTTTTTTTCCATTAGCTAATTTGAATGGTTAGATGAAAACACTAAGTGTTGTTCAATGCACTCCTTGGATGTGCTGGAAGCACATCATGAGGCACCTAAAGTGTACAATAATTAGAACCATCACAAAGTCTTGTTACTTCTTTTTATTATGTATTTATATGGCAGAAGTGCCCAGAATATGCCATGCACTTTCCAAATACATAATAAGAAACAGTGCTGTATAACTGAATGGAGTAGGGAAAACAAATATTGCATCAGCTACTAGACATTCAACATCAACTTTAATATAGGCATCAACATTCAAATGTTAGAAGAAACATCAGACACCTTTTCATAAGAACGATCATACTGGGTCAGACCAAAGATCCATCTAGCCCAGTATCCTGTCTTCCAACAGTGGCCAATGCCAGGTGCCGCCAGTCTAGAGGGAATGAACAGAACAGGTAATCATCATCAATCAATCACTTCATGATTACCTGTCACCCATTCCCAGCTTCTGTCGCCCATTCCCAGCTTCTGGCAAACAGAGGCTAGGGACACCATCCCTGCCCATCCCGGCTAATCGCCATTGATGGACCTGTCCTCCATGAATTTATCTAGTTCTTTTTTGAACACTGTTATAGTCTTGACCTTCACAACATCCTCTGGCAAGGAGTTCCACAGGTTGACTGTGCGTTGCGTGAAAAAATACTTCCTTTTGTTTGTTTTAAACCTGCTGCCTATTAATTTCATTTGGTGGCCCCTAGAGTTCTTGTGTTATGAGAAGGAGTAAATAACACTTCCTTATTTATTTTCTTCACACCAGTCATGATTTTATAGAACTCTATCATATCCCCCCTTAGCTGTCTCTTTTCCAAGCTGAAAAGTCCCAGTCTTATTAATCTCTCCTCATATGGTAGCTGATCCATACCCCTAATCATTTTTGTTGCCCTTTTCTGATCCTTTTCCAAGTCCAATATATCTTTTTTGAGATGGGGCGACCACATCTGCACGCAGTATTCAAGATGTGGGCATACCATGGATTTATATGGAGGCAATATGATATTTTCTATCTTATTATCTATCCCTTTCTTAATGATTCCCAACATTCTGTTCGCTTTTTTGACTGCCACTGCACACTGAGCGGATATTTTCAGAGAACTATTCACAATGACTCCAAGATCTCTTTCTTGAGTGGTAACAGCTAATTTAGATCCCATCATTTTATATGTATAGTTGGGATACATTTCATTCCATGGTTGTTCTTGATTTATTTCCCTTAAAAGTTCTGCCCCTGTTCTCATCAATGTCAATGATATAAATTTCATTTAAATCAATGGGAGCAATAGTGGGTCTAAAAATCAATCATATTTTCTTATAAACACTGTAAATCCAAATGACCTAAACATATCATTTAGCACTGAGTATATCTAAATAAAATATATTCCGTATATTTAAACAATACCCATAGATTATTCTGATACTAATAGTTTCTTAGAAGTCAGTAATAAGAAATCAGAAGTATTTTTTGGAAATAACATTTTAACTTTGTAAGAAAAACATTCATGTCTACAGTGACTTCTGTATACATTACAACAATTACAAATCTATTGTAAAGTCACAGACAGTTGCATACAAATCACTTTTCAGACCATATAAAAATGTAGCAAATACGTATAACACTGAAATAGCACACATGAAACATGCAGAAACTGAAATGCTTTGAAAATAGCCTACCATTCAAATAATGTATCTTTCTTTTTTCATAAAAACAAACATTAGTTCGCAGTAATTGTGAGGCATTTTGGAATGTTCTTTTAATCCATTTCACTTCAGTCCAGCCATGAGTACGGTCTAAGCATTAGCACAGAGTTCTCCAGAGAAAATAGCCATATTTGACTATTACTCAGAAAGGCATGCCAGTGATATGTCCCTAGGAAGAATGCAAAAGATCTGGACAACACCTCCAGGGTGGAGTTAAAGTTAAGATGTGGAAGAAAGGAGTAGAATAGACTCTCATGAGCTAACCTGTGTCAATAAGGAAGAGAACAACTTTACTTGGTTCAACTTTATTTTTATACTTTGAAAAAGGCTTCCTAGGAAAAACAGGTCAGAAATGTAGGGGTGAAGAGAATCAAAGAAGGTATCAAAATGCAGTCAAGTTAAGTCAAAAAGATCAACATTAATAATACTTATATATTTGTATAACTAGCTATTACTTGAGCCTTTAGCGCAGGGCCTCTGTTTTTAACCTAAAAACAGACTGTTGGAAATTTGCCAGGAGCCCAAAAGCTGCATCTAATTTGGATAATATTAGAGGTCTAATCACATAAAAGTTGATATGTACTATGGGAGACCAGGAGTAGAAAGCTTATGAATAACTGATTTTTTCAATTCACTGGCAGTTAAAAAAAAAAAAAGTGGTTAAACTAGAACAAAAACTGGAATTTTTCAAAAATTTTGGCAAATCGAAAAAATCATAACAATTTCATTTTGAGTTAAACAAACCTGGGTTTACAATGGTGTGTAGATATTAGGGGGTAACTGAAACTCCCTTGAGGTCAAAGGGAGTCTTTTCATTGGCTTCAAGGGGATTTGGATCAGCATTTAATCTCTTTGTGCTTCAGTTTCCTATTTGTAAAAACTGGGATAATATTTCCCTTTGCCTACCCTTTGTCTGCCTAATCTCTTTAGACAGTAAAGTCTTCAGCGCAGGGACTGTTTCTCACTATGTTTGTACAACACCTTGCAAGAATGGGGCCCTGTTCTAAGCTAGGGCCTCTCAGTGCTACTGTACTATAGATAATAATTGTTATGGTC
This sequence comes from Terrapene triunguis, assembly GCF_002925995.2. Lineage (NCBI taxonomy): Eukaryota > Metazoa > Chordata > Testudines > Emydidae > Terrapene > Terrapene triunguis. The sequence continues at coordinate 5,422,870 of NW_020664464.1, read as the reverse complement.
CTCAGCTACACTAATTTACACTAGGGAGCAGACCAATGCTTGGCCTACTCAGAAGCATACGTTTGTAAAAATGGATTAGAACCAGCATTGCAATCTCCTTTCCCAACTGCTCCAGGCACACCTGGCCCATCTATTGTAAATGCAAAGTATTTTTATTGTAGACTCGAGGATGTTGCTGTTCCAGTTCTCCATAAAAAGCGCCATCAGTGTGCCTGAAGAAAGCAGAGTGAATTTAGAAATATGTAGTGATGCAGAGAGTTAATAGTAGAGAATGAGAATTATGCATGGCTTCCTCCAGTGTATGAGGAATTTACAGCTGTAACTCCCATTAGTTAATAGTTCCTAGATTTAATGTTTTTTTATGGTATAATTAAAATGACAGATTTTAGGTCTGAAGTTGCTAGGATCATATTGATACAACTGAGTTCCTTCTAGGAAAAGTAAGTTTATAAAGAAAGGGAAAATATTAGTATGATTCCTTTTGCAATACATTTTGGCTGAAGGACCCAAGATTTAAAAAAAAAAAAAAAAAGAGATGCCTAAATCTTCATTACAAATTGGAGGATGGAAAAACATCAAGCTAGGAGATGAAAGGTGGAGAACAGGGAATGAAAAGCTGATACTTATAACATCTTCTAGGAGATGCAAGATGGTACATGGTGGTGGTGGTTGAGAAGCACCCAGGCAATTCTGAAAAGGTCATATTTGGGAGGCTGTTGCAACAGTCAAAGGTTTTTTTTTAATTGTAAAATGGAACCCTCCTGCCAGCAAATGCTTAGGCACGTCAGGGCCTGCAGATATGTTTGTGAAGGTATCTGTAATGTTTGTTTCTGTTGCAGGCTCCATGATCCTCTAACTTGATAAGAAAGATGGCATTGTTAGTGAGGGCCTACTGGAGGGATATAACAAGAGTTAGGCCATTGACATTGGATATCTATTAGTTGTAAAGGGCTGGAGAGGTCAAGGATTATACATTTGTTACCTGAATATTTATGTCCTCAGTATTTGTATAAGTGTGGTTACCTCCCAGGCAACCGATAAAGAAAGGGGGTGAGGCAGGGGATTGTTGTAATTAGTTACTCAAACTGTTCCCTTTCCTTATCATCTTTGGTGATCAATGGACATTGGTTCTGATATAGGAGGCCTTAGGACTTTTGCAAATGGCAAGGAGAAAGGTACAGAGAAGTCAGCAAAAGATGCAGTGATTAAATATGACACAGTCATGGTAAGGCTCTGCAACAAGCCTGACATACCCCAGTCCCCACCACGTTAGCAGGTGTTGATGCTGCAGGAAAAGGGTGAGTGGGTTCTTCTGACCCACTGAAGCACATGGTTTCTTGCCTTCCACATCCAGTAGGCCTGGTTCTTTAGAAAGGGAGAATCTAGGATTTAACCTGAACAGTTTTGAGGGAGAAATCCTAGGAGCCACCAAATCTGGGGAGAAGGGTGGATGGGTGCTTTTTTACCTTATTGTTTTCTTTCTAAAGAAAGCCACCCCCCCAGGATGGGGGTGAATTTTGACTCTACACAGTGAGCAGATTTTTTGTAGAGCAGGTTAGCCAAAAACCTGCATTCACAGTGCTACCAAGATTGTGTAGCTAGAGCAGGATTTTGACAAGGGGAAAAAAGAGCAATAACTGTTACAAAAGTCACTGGAGACTTGGCAACTAATGTAATAAAGAATGGGAGAACCTGGGCTCAAACTGGGTAGTGTTTGTGAAGTAGTGGTACTTTCCCAAACTCTGTCCACAAGCCAATTTCCACCTGCTTGAGCTACCCAAGTGAGTTGCCACTCACAGAGATTTCACAGATGTTCAAACTGTGATTGCTCATGATCTGCTGGCTCCTCTTTGGTGAGGTGGGTTATGCGGGGGCTCAGTCCTTGATGGGACTCCACTCCCCCTGGGCAACAAAGTGGAAGGTTGCTCATGTAGAGTCTGCAGACCCCTCCTTGCTTTGGTCAGCAATGAAGCAGTTAACAATATTCACAGATAAATGATAATTACTGGACATCTGACTTAAAGCCTCATTGAGGTGAATGGGACAGGTCACACCTCTAAGGCTATGTCTTCCCAGCATAGAGAAGCGTAGAATGAAATCCTGGCCTTGTTTTCATCGGGCAAAAAGGTGTGTTCTTACCTCATATTAGTTAACACATGGTAACTAAGATGAGGTAAAATTCTAGTGAAGATAAGGCAGTGCCAACACAAGCTAGCACATCAAGATAAACCCCAAGATGCCCCAAATCTTTACCTCAACCTGTTACTAGGTGAAAACTACAAACTGGCATTCACAAAATGGCAGCCTAATAAGAAGTACCAGGTCACGGGTGGCCTACCCAGCCCAATTCAAGCCCTGGGGAGAATCATGGATCATCTTGTATTTAGGAGATGTGGGAGGAGTACATATGGTTTGGGGACTAAAGGATCCTGGAAATCAGATGGATGATTCTCAGCAAGTTCTCAAGCCTGACCTGCTCCTTGTAGTTCTTCACCAGACCCTTTCCAGAGCCATAGCTCCTGTTCTCCCCTAGAGTGTGTTCACAGCTCTGTTTAAGTAGTCATCTGTCTGAAAACCCACATAATTAAATCTCCATCACACTTAGCTAGGTCACAGGCGAGACTGAGCCCAGCTTGTCATAAAGAGCCAGGCAACCTGTCACACTCCCATAGTCTTTAATTCAATCTGCTAACTCATGTGAAACCTACAAACTGCCTTGTCTGCACTAGGATTTTATCTTGAGTTAGTTAACTCAGTTGAGAAAACACCTTTTATTTCTGACTAAAGACAAGGCCTCAGGAGCTTAAGATTTGATCCAGCATCCATTAATGTTAATAGGAACCTTTCCACTGACTTCAGTGAGCACTGGCTTAAGCCCTGAGCAGGGAGTTATTCCCCTGTTTGCTGGCAATGAGGTAGGGGCACCTTTAACCAAGTTCCAGTGACAGAATGGCAAAAGGAAGAGTGATCAATAGATCAAAACCTAGTTGTATGCATAAAGGGCCAAAACTTGCCTTTCCCACCACTGCAGAGGGCCCTCTAGCAGTGGAACTAGAGCAATGCCACTGCATAGCATAGCAGTGGATGGGGAGCCCATGCGGAACCTGTACATCCCCTGCATGCCACACAATCCCTGGGTCAGGGTGGTCCCTCCATGTTATTGCACATGAAAGATTTGGGGTATCTGGAGCTGGTAGAGCCACCTCCACACCAATCCACAGACCATTCTACTACTCAGAGGACCACAAGCAACACAGGTGCTTACTCAAGCCCTGAAATAGAACAGCCATTGAAAAGCAGCTGTTCTGCCACTCTACAGCCCAGAGGGAAGTTGCCTTCTTCCCCCTCTCAGCCCCAAGTGAACTCTTCAGCAGATGTTCGGGCTGTGCTCTGAGCTCAGGATTTGGGTCAAAATCAGAGTTTGATCAATGGGGCCTTAAAATCTTAGATGACAATATCAAAGTAGAATTTCAAATCAGTGCCAAAACCAATTGTTGTTTACTAACCACTAATAAACCAGCTGCCCTTGAAAAAGTATCTCATAACAGACTACAGCAATTAACATTTTGACATCAGGAACAGAATTTCTGCCAGAGGTGAAATTTGCATCCTATCTTCACTGCTGTCTCCCATGTCAGTCCTCTGCATTTTGAATTTAAAGCCATCACCCCTACTACAGAACTAGGGTGACCAGATGAGATGAGGAAAATATTGGGAAACCGGGGGCGGGGGGAACACACACAAAAAAAAAAAAAAAAAAAAAAAAAAAAAGAAAAAAAGGCAAGCAAAAAAAAAAAAAAAAAAAAAAGCCGAGTGCTGCTGGTGGAGCAAAATATCAGGACAAATTGTGTCCTGACCAATCTCTGGGGGACAAATAGCTAAAAGTCGGGACGGTTTTATCGGGACGTCTGGTCACCCTATACAGAACTGAACTACAGAGCACCTCAGAAAGTGGGACCAATGTAGAAAGGCGTCACTGTGGTTTAAATAGCTCATTGTAGAGTAGACTTGGGCCAGTCTGGGAGCTTCCAATCAGGAGACCTCTTTGCCAGTAACCTCCCCTCCTCCGGTGACTGGTCTGCTCTGGATCAGCCATGAGCTTTGTTTTGAATGCAGCTTTCCTCTCTACCCCACAGCCTCTTTGCAGTCACTTCTGTCCCAACTGGAATGCCATGAAAGTGCAGCAGTTGGTCAGGGATTGCTTACATGCGTCCCTCTTTGTCCATCTTCATGGTGACCAGGCCAACTTTCACCTTGGGTCAGGCCTCCCTTGTACCTGTGTTGCACAAATATATCTATCTACACTTATAGATAGGCCTGAGCACAAACTTTGGATCAGAATTAAATCTTCCCCAAAATCTGATGGCGCTTGGTTAGATCTTAGTATTGTGTTTTGATCCACCTCTCTCTACAACAGCCATGAAACCCACTCTTAACAGAGTACTTTAATTATCCTATCTAAAACTGTATGAACAGGTTGCCTAAAACTGCCAGTTTATTCTTATCAACGACTAATAAATAATAATAAAATAATAACAATAATAAATAATAATTAATAATTATATTATTATCTCTACCTCAGTTTTCCCATCTGTGAAACTGGGATAATTATACCCTCCTTTGTAAAGCACTTTAAGATCTATGGATGAATAGCACTACATTATCACTAAGAATGTATTGTTTACAGAGCACCTTTCATCAGAGGATCTCGAAGAACTTTATGAAGCCTTTGATTAATTAAGCAAACTGATTAAACCTCACAACATCCCCGTGAAACTTTTTACAGATGACACTGAGAAATCAAGTGACTTGTCCCAAGATACACTGAATTAGTGTTACAGCTGGGTTTAGAAACTTGCTCCCTTGATTTGAAGTTCTATGTTCCACTGGCAAGACCATATCACCTCAGTTACATGTTGTATAACTCTGATGGACCATGCCAACTGTCTGCAGTACATTTCACTAACTAAAAATCTGTCCAAACAACGTTGTTTGATTTAGCAGGGTAGTGACCTTTGTATTACAGCAACAGAGGAGTCATTTCTTATAAATCATATCATTGGAGCGAAGGTCCAATGGAGTCCAAGGTTCATTAACATTTTGACACATTACTTAGTTGCACAACAGTATCTCATGTTCTAAGCTGATTTCTTCTCAAAGGGACACTGTCCAACATCTGCTCTGACACTAACATGCTCCTGAGAGAACCACATCTGGCCCTGTTCAGCTGAAGACAGACTCACTGAGATGTGGAGCCATCAAAGGATGGTGAAGGGAGTAAATGGAGGGATTGGGGAAGAGATCCCAGAGGATCTCGTTTCTGATGCAACAAAGGGAATCTTGCAATGTTGTTACCCCTAAAATTTGATTTCCTTTCCAAAGCTTTTAAGGGTAGATCCTCAGATGTTTTAAGTCAGCATATCTCCAATGAAGTCCATAGAGTTACACTGATTTACACCAGCTGAAAATGTGGCCCCGTTTTCTTTTCCTACACCAAGGAAACCAAGGTATAAATAGAGGGAGTTTGAATGGGTTCATATCACTCAGTCCTCACTGCCCTTTAACTTTTCCTGTCAAAACTTTTCCTTAAATATGTTTTTTCCATAACCTCCCTGGTAGCCTTCTTCTAGGGTTACCATATCTATTAAATAAAAAAAGAGGACCCTCCACGGGCCCTGGCCCCGCCCATTTCCCCACCCCAACCCCGCCCC
>NW_020664464.1:5408541-5416759 GCF_002925995.2 Terrapene triunguis | reverse complement strand
AAAAAGAGGACGTATGGTAACCCTCACAATAGCTTCCCTTTATAGCAAGCCCTAGGGACACGTTTGTGGTTACTTGTATCTTTATTAACTAATGCTTTACCCTGATAACAATCACACAGTATATTTAATGGGTATATGTTACAGACTTCTAAAACACACCCATCCCATGTGTTTGCGGCGGCCTTGAGCTTAGTTAGGGCCTGTTGGTGATACTGTGATAATGAAGTGTCATATTATCATGATCTATACCAGTTCTTACAAAAGCATGAAGCACAGAAGATGTATACATTAAAAGTTGTAGGCTGTTAAGAACTTATGGCAGGAGTGCAGGAGGTATGTGATTGGTTTCATTTTCCTGAAGCTTTCAAACATTTGAGAAATACTACTTTAAATAATTCAAAACTGTATTGAACAAAGCACTGGAAACGGTGCTATAGGGAACAAGCCTGCATTGCTAGAGGAACAGACTGGACTAGACAACATAAAAGGTCATTTTTATTTCTACTTTCTCTCATTGCACAGGTCAGGAGCTAAGTGACTCATGGTAACAGTTCCAGTGGAAATCCCCGAGTCATTGACCAAACATTTTTGAAGGATCTCCCTGGGTATCTGAAGTGTTATATTGTCAGTGATTGCAGTCCTCTTCAAAAGCAATGTCAAAACAAGAAAAACACCACTGATAAAAGTTAATAGCAACACCAGAATGAACCAATCCACCACAGAGTACTATTTCTATTAGAATTTAGCAAGGACACCTATAAGTAAAGAGAAGCATTTTATGAACTTGTAACACAGTAAGGCTAAATTTTCAAAGGCTTTGCACCATTAAAGTGGGCTTTTACATCCACATTTACAGGTGCAAGTAGAACTTGGGTTGCTGAGTATTTTCAGAGATGCAATGGAGGCACAAGTGAATTGCACCTGCCAGGAGCGATATGGGTGAGTGGGGCTAGGAAAAATGTCCACACCATGGAATTTTCAACCAATCACACTGGGAGAAGCAGACTTAGCCTAATCTGTATACAGTGAGAAGCCCACACTTGCCTTATTAACCCCACCATGTTTTATGGGGCAGATGTAGGAAAACCAGAACCAGCTGTCAACTGGTGACAGAGACAGCATGAAACCTGGAAACATTTTGGGTGACATTGGACACTGAGGTCCCTGAAGGACGAGAGATCAGGGAAGGTGAAGGAGGGGGCCCAAATGACCCAGGCAAAACAAAGAATCAAACTGTACTCTGCTAACAGGACTCACTCGGGGGGAGATGGGGAAGGCTTCTTGGATTTATCTGAGGAAGAAATCATCTGAAGGTACAAGTTTAACTCTGTACTTGTCCTGCATTTCTCTGAGGTGTTGGCCAGGTTTTGAGTCAAACACAGAAGACCCATACCTTACCTGTAGTAGTCAAAATCACCTCAGCTCTGGGATTCCTTCACAACAGGAGTATTTCAGAGATTGAGTGGTAGCCATCACAGGAATAAACCAGTCTGCCATCTACACCTATGTTAATCAGTTTCTTTATGCCATTCTCAAGAGGTTTAATTTATATTGATTTCCTCCCACCAGCTGATGGCAAGTCCTAAAAAATGTGGCCATCTGTGATGAATGCTGTACTTGTGTTCCCCCTAAGGAAGGGCCGGCTCCAGGCACCAGCTTAACAAGCAGGTGCTTGGGGAAGCCAAGGGAGAGGGGCGGCACCTGCGGCAATTCAGGGGCGGCAGGTCCCTCACTCCCTCTAGGAGCGAAGGACCTGCCGCTGAACTGCCGGCGCCGGTGGGGGGTTTTTTTTTTTTTTTTTTTTTTTGCTTGGGGCGGCAGAAATGCTGGAGCCGGCCCTGCCCTAAGGGTACTTTCAGCCACTGAAACCCCCTTCAGGGACAGAAAAAAGCTCTACTCTATTCATGTGCAGATTACCTACCATGCTAATTACATCATCACAGAAAAACTGACCTGGTACTCAGAAGAATGTCACAACTCCTCCATTGGCAGGTTCTCTGGACTAGCTGGGGAGTTTGGGACTGGCTGGAGTGCTAGAGCCTGGGTAAATACAGATAAGTTAGTTACAGTAGCCTTAGGAGTCTTGGTCATGTGTTTACCATGTGCAAGACTGGTTGATATGCACATTTCCCTTTTGCTGGGGTCAGAGCCTACCGCTTGAAAATATGGATCATAACTCACACTGCAAATCCCCCAGAAATAAACTATAATGCAGCTCTCCCTGACATCATTCTGTGATGCTTTGGGGGTTTCACCCAGACCAATAAGGGGTTGTATCACTCCCTGCTCTGTAACCCTGGATGCCTCTGTGCTATGCAGATTTGGCTCAGAGCCCTGGCATCAGCAGCCTGCTTACAGCCTCACCATAGCTTCCACCAGCCTGGTTACTCCTTGGAGGCTGACACCAATAGCCCTTCCAGTCCCAAGTGTCCCCAGAACTGTCTTCTCTGTCCTGCTCAGCCCTTCTCACTGTAGCAGTCACAAAATCTTATCAAGTGTGTTGCTCCTTTAAAGAGACAGTCCATGGCACCAGCCTGTTAGTTTGGCTGAAGATTTTACTCCTCAGTTTGAAACACTGCACTAAGACGGTTGTTTAATAAAATAAGATTACGCTTATTAACAAAGAACAGATTTTTAAATGATATCAAGTAGAATGAATTGGTTATAAACAAACAAACAAACATACATTTCTAAGACCAAAACCTAACTTAACAAACAAGAGCCTTTTGTTCAAAGTAGTTTTCTCATCCCCATTCTTCCAGCATGGTTGGCCAGTTTTTACACAGGAGCCAATGTATAGCTCAAAATGTTTGGTTTCTTTGTCTTTTCAGATGAAGGATGCCAAAATGACTTTTTTCTCTGTTTATATTCCGAAAGTTTCTCTTTGTTTTCAAAGCCAGGAAACCCTCCCAGGGGCTCAGGAAGCTGCGCCATGTTAATTTTTGCAGTCTCCTCCCCTTGTCATGATAGGTAAGTGGCTATCTCCCCCACTCGCTAATTTGATCACTTTGTTCACCTTTTATGTAAATGTGCTTCCATGATCTCTCCTTGCTCAATTATTTACATTGGAAACCAACATTCAAACAGACAAAACCACATTCCTTTGTCTAGGGCCAAGCACATTTGAAGAACATATTTCCAGTACACATTTATAATTCTTTATACGTTAACCATGTCTACTTCACACAAGGCTATTAATGATCAGTGAGATACTAGTTTTCCAGTAATATACTACAAGACACCTATTAAATTAATATCATGACAACACTGTGTGAGGTGCAATGAGCTGGTCAGACCAGCTGAGACTCTCTGCTATATACCAGGGAGCCTTCTGGCATTGGCGTGTTCTTAGGGTCACACATTCCTTGTAAATTGTCCTTTTTTGGATCAGCTCTGATGTGTTTGTCCCTCCCTGTGAATAGACACAGGAGAGTCACAGTGCTGCAGTGTCAGGGTATGTGCTGGGGTGGGGTTATTGTGACATGCTGCAGTGTGACATGGAAGCCTATAGTGATCTTCCTGGGAGGGTATATTGTTGCCATAGCAACATGCTTGTTGCCTGCCCAGTATTCCTCTGATATCTGGACAACAGTGGCTGAAGGAATGGTGACCTCCTGAACAATATGCAGGTACATGCAATTGATATTGTGACTCCACCTCCAACATGAATGAGCCACACTTCACTTCCCCTCCTGTGTGTCTTACTTCACCATGCTTCTCCCACCTATGACTTGGAGCACTGTGCTGTCCCCTGTATGGACAATGGTGTTTATCTTTACCTAGTGATATTTTTGTTCCTCCATGGCTATTTTGTTTGTCTAGATGCTATCCTCTAAATCCTGGGAGGGAACCACATTGGAGACTGGTGCATGAGCACAGTGAACACAAACTGGACACTTCAACATTATATCTATCTGCAGATGATACTTATGTGATCACCTCCACCCTCTGCAGTCCTTTTTGTGTTTCCTTTAGTCTTGCATCTGTATCTCTCCTGGGGGAGTGGGTCATTTCCCCTCTTCTTGCCATGCACAGGAAAATAAATTCTTGAATTACTACATCTGTCCATGGGTCCTTACGTCATCTGCAGCCCAGTAGATTGGTCTTCTGCAACCTGCTCTTGCAGCTTAGGGACTGATCTGTTCCCTCCCCTTTCTGTGCTATATTTTCTGGAAATCAGATGGGTGAATGGATGTATGATAGATACAGACAACTGTGCAATTCTCTCCCCACTTGCTTTTGCTCCCACCCATTGTGCTCATAATTGTTGACTTCCAAACTTTTGTTCCTTTTTGCTTATTTAAATTGACAGGACATCAGTGTAGCTCTAGATTATGGCCTCTGCATAAATGACTGTAACAGGAAGCTGGCACGTTTGAAAATTTAGCCCACAAGAAGCAAGCTGGTGGAAAGATTTTTGCAGTGACAACCACATCCGAAGGAACAGCATAATGAGACAATATCTAAAACCAAGATAACTTGTGAACAGGACATACTAAAGGTAATGGGAAATCTCAACAATCAATCACAAATTAGGGTCAAATTCAACCCTGCTATAACTGCACTGAAGCCAATAGAGTTTCACTGTAGAAATAACAGCAGTTTTGAGGATACAAGTACAGGGCTGCACATGGCCAGACTGACGCCTTTCAAACAGAAACCCACAGGAGGCAATGAGACAGTCAGGAAAACTCTGGTGCCTTTAGTGTTTAAGAAAGGAAATAGGAAAGGGGAAATTCTCAACTGTCACAGGAACTCAGTCACAGTAGAATAGGTGACAAAGAAAAATTAGAGTGCCTAACAACTGATGAGACACCTTCCCAGAGAAAGTAGAGGGAATGTCTGCTAGAGCAGGGGTTCTCAAACTGGGAGTCGGGACCCCTCAGGGGTCACGGTCGCAAGCTGTCAGCCTCCACCCCAAACCCCGTTTTGCCTCCAGCATTTTTAATGGTATTAAATGTATTTAAAAGAGTTTTTCATTTATAAGGGGGGGTTGCACTCAGATGGTTGGTATGTGAAAGGGGTCACCAGTACAAAAGTTTGAGAACCACTGTGCTAGAGGATATATGCAGGATACAGTGATCAGAAACAAAAGAAAGGAGGACTTTATAGGAGAGATGCTGTCATTTGTAAAAACAGTCACCATGGATTCACAAAAAGATCATGCCTTAAAATATGATATAATCTTGTGAAGAAAAAACAAAATGAGCATAGCAGGGAAGCTATGGATATGATTACCCTAGACTAGGAAAAAGCTTTTGATACTGGAACACACAAAGACTTATCCACAAAGCCAACAAATACAGTAAAGGAGACAGACTACTTAGATGAAATAAAGAATAAGTGTGGAGTCCAAAGACAAAAGGATGCAGTGCGGGATTGCAAAACCTAGAGAAGAATTATGTGAGACTGGAAAGGATGAGGAAATGTGGGAGGGCCAATGGGGACAATCTTGAGTTAAGTTTGATGATGAATAACATATCCCAAACAAGGATATGTTGATTACCAACTCAAAAGGACCATTTGCCGTATCTCTGATGATAAGCAGATACTTAGACATTTGGTTTGAAAAGAAAATTATGCTTTGAAGATCATGGATTTTTAAGACCAGAAGGGACCATTATAATAATATAATTAAGCTATTTGTCGTTTATCTTACATACTTATAAGGCTCTTTCTAAGCACCTCACAATCTTCAATATCCTTACAACACACCTGTTGGGTAAAGAAGGGCTATGGGCCATATTTTACAGATGAGGAAATAGGGCATAGAGAAGCTAAGGCCTAGATCCTCAAAGCTATTTATGACTAACCAATACTGATTACAATGAAATCAACTGATTTTGAAATCAGTGGGAGCTAGACACCTAAAACCCCTGAGGAACTGGTCCTAAGTGACTTGCCCAAGGTCACAAAGGAAGTCTATGGGAGCACAGGGAATTGAATGCAGATCTTCCAAGTTCCAGACTAGCACCCTAACCAATAGGCTATTCTTCCTCTCTGTGTCCTCTTCCCCTTTTGATACGGGGTGCTGTGGAACCTGGTGGAGACAGGTCAAACATTTAAACTAACTAAATATTTGGACTACTTATAGCTTTGATTCAGCATAATACTTAAGCATGTGCCCTGACTACTCACGTATTTAAATTTAAGTACATACTTAAGTACCTCGTGGGGCCGATGTGTGCAAGATTGGAGCCTAGAGCATGTGCATTTCTCAGGACTAGATGCAGTAACATGAACTTATGAAGAACATCAGCATACTCTTCTGGAGCTAATTTTGATGGTGTGATGTCAACTATGATCTGAGATAATTAGTTGTAGTACTTTGTAATCCGTATTTTGAAATGCTGCCATTTATAACAAACAGCATTGTTATTACTGCAATAATATTGTGTTATCTCTTGTTAAAAGCACAGGAGATAAACCCACTCAGAGAAAATAAAAAGACTAACAATAATTTTAAATTGCACAACTATAGTGTTGCAATTTAAAATGTTGCTAGTGGAGGTGAACCCGAGGCTAATTTCCACTAGTTACATCAGCGTAAAAACTAGAGTACCTTGTCTCTACTAGGATTTTACATTGAGATAGCTTTCTTGATGTAAAGACGCACTTATTTTTGTAGTGAAGAATTTGCTGGCTTAAGAGTCCTCTCTCACATGCCATGTATACTCTTCAGTAACCCACAGGTGCCCTCACACACTCCAGCTCTGAAGCTCCTTGGCTGGCAATTGTCTCAACTGTGCTTTGTTGAATGGGAATGTAATCTCTGCTCCCTCACCATGCTCCCCATACAGTATCCCCCATGCTCACAGCCGTGGTCCCTGCTATGTATGCTACCCTGAGCCATTTCCCCTCACCTCCAGTTGATATTCCCCTCTCTGTTACTCAGCTAGTGATTGGCTAAATATTTAGCTCTGAGGAACCACAAGAAGTTAGTCTGAGTGAAAATAGCAGCAGCCAGCTGAGACTGTAGCAGAAGCGGAGCTAGTAATGTGCTCCTCACATTCCCTCAGCTTCTCAGAGCAGGGTTACAAAACATACTGGTAGGAATGCCTGAGTTCACGAGAGTATTGTCTACACATCAGTTTCTTCCATTGCTACCACTGGTGGAGGAGCATTACACAAGGCCCAAGAGTCTGAAACTTGAGTCAGTGTTTAGTAGGCAGGAAGCTATGGTGAGGTTGTAAGAAACAATCAGCCGGCTAAAGATACAAGCTGGTTATCGTCCTTTTCCATATCTATAGGTTGGTACCTCTTTAGATGAACTCTTACTGAGTTAGGGCTAGATATGTTTACATGTTAGGTATTTTCAGCCAAGCTCATACAGTGTAGTGATGGGTGTGATATAAGAACTTAGAAGTTGTTTTAATATTATTTCCTAATCAATCTTGTTTTAATAAGATGCATGTGGCCTAACATTATCTTGTTTGAGAAATTCACACAGCCTGTCGCACAAGTGATAACAAATCTTCAATCACTAAGTGACACTAAAGTAACAAAGGTGCAGACCCCCAGCCCTGAAATTTGTTTCATGCGGGTGGAGATTTACACTCAGAACCACATTGAGTTAAGTGAGGCTCCAGCCAGACACAAGTCACAGGATCTAAGCCTTACCTCTTAAGGTGTAGGAGGTAGAAAAGGACTATGTCTTACTGTACTACTATCCTAGCATAATGGGTCCCTGATTTCAGTTGGGGCCACAAGGTGCTATTGTACTACAAATAATAATTAATGTGATCTAGAACCTAACCCTTAGTGGTACCCAGCAATGGGTACCCTTAGTGGCCGGGCCCAAGAGCTGACCACAGGGAAACGTGAACTGATCATGAGACGTAAGTAGCACAGACACCTAAGCAGGGGTGAAAGTAACGTAAGGGACTTACCGGTACACAGGGCCGGGGTCCTCAGTGGGGAACGGGGCCTCAACCCAAAGAGGCCGGGCCATTAAATCCCCAGGACCTTTAAAGCCCGATTTAAAGGGCCTGGGGCTCCGGCTGCAGCAGCTGGGAGCACAAGTCCTTTAAATTGTCGCTAGAGCCCTGGGGTTCCCGGCCACTACCCGGGGGCTCCAGCAGCGGGGTTCTGACAGCAATTTAAAGGGCCCAGGGCTCTGGCTGCAGTAGCAGCAGCTAGGAGCCCCGGGCCCTTTAAATCACTGCCAGAGTCCCGGGACTCCCGGCCGCTACCCCAGGGCTCCAGCAGCGGGGCTCTG
>NW_020664464.1:5250876-5408531 GCF_002925995.2 Terrapene triunguis | reverse complement strand
ATCGCTTCAACAGTCTCTGAATCCAAGTGCTTAAGTGACTTCCACCAGTTCACTGGTGTGACTTTCTTTAACACATCAGTAGTAAACATTTCTTATTCCCACACTGGGTGTCTCTTACAGCCTGCTGCCATTATAGGTTTTCCGTGCTAGTGACAGAATGCTTTGGTAGATCTCAAATCAATGAAGGCTACACTCAAAGACTTCTAGAAAATGCTGATCAAACAGTTTCACTTTTGTTTCTACTCCTTGTCCCTCCCTTCTCACATTTACCTCCAGACTTCTTCTCCAGAGCTATTCGGCCCCAAACAATCTTCTATTATTGAACTTTTTGAAGCTTTGCACTCTTAGAGAAGGGGTTGACTCTGTACACAAATTTGCAGAGCGACAATAGGGTTGAGATCTGTTATTTCTCACCTTTATATATTTAAAAACATTTTTGCTGTGAACAAGCATGTTATCTCTGGAGACACAAATCCACAGTTTGAGAACTGCAAAACTAAGCATCTCTGATAGTATTTTCTAGACTGAGACCCATTGGATAGATAGAAAGATTAACCTAAAGCTATACAGAAGCCCCTAGAACCACATAAGATTGGGTCCCTAATCCATGAACTATTGGAATTAATTTACAAAACTTAAACATTACATGAATAGATTCTCATACTATAGAATTAGACTTTACAATCCCTATTCCATGATGAGTTTAATTAATATAGCTTTTTCCTCAAAGCATTTTATCAAATCTGATTTAAATCAAGCTTTTTAAAATCCTGGCTTTTTATCCACCCTGATATAGTCTATAAAAGAATTTAGTAACATTTTACATGACTACAGTATTTTATTGTCATCTGATGTGGAATCTATCCTGTAAGCCTTCTTAACACTTTATACCATTTTTTTCCCCCACGTGTCTATTTGTATTCCTTAGTAATAGTCTGCTGCATGCCACATTTGTTCTGCATACAAATGGTGGCTGATCTTATTACTATATCAGAGAGAGGGGAGAAATACAAAAGGCATCTGTGCATGGTCATTCCCTGTGGGTCACCTGGCAGTGGCCACTGTTGGAAGGCAGGATACTGGGCTAGATGGACCATTGGTCTAACCCATGTGACAGTTTGTATAATGCTATCACTCCTCGGTGTTTTGCGTACTTTTGTCCTTGTTCGTTGGGCATTACAGGAAAAAAGCTGTGCTTGAAGCTGTAAGCAGAACAATCGAGAACTGAAACAGGAACTCTAGTGTTAACTACTGTACTAACTCTGTGGCACATATTAAATGTGGAACTGTTTATCAGGAGCTCCTGACAAACACCCCCACACTGAGGGTGGTGGCGTGTGTGGGGGGTTTTTTTTTTGCATGGTTCTTTTGTGGCCTAAACTTTATAGTGGCGTTCTAATGTTCTGAGACACATGGGTCTTTTGAGAATGAACAGACCCTTAAAAAGGCATGACTCTTACAAATAAAGAGCATGTGTTCTTGTGGCTTAGTTTCAGTGTCTTCTGCCATGTCTCTCTACACTATGGAAGTACACCATGGCTTGTTCGGGAGTACTAGTATAACCAGTCCTAACTGAATTATCTACTCCCCCTGTATCTCCACAGACAGGGATGAAAGCCTGGCAGATTTAGGGGAGTTGTGTGGGAGGACTGCCAATACCATTTCCCTGGCACTACAGATGTCTGCCTGTGGAGAAGCAGGATGGGTGGGTCTTGGTGTGACAGCTGCTTTCTCTTCCAACCCCATGTGATTTGGCAATAAATGTTTACCCTGCCAACTAATTCAGGGTTCTCTGCAGTGGGGAAACCCTGCCCTGTATGTGGGACAATGGCTTGCCCTACAACGCCCATGTGGTGGGCATGACCTTGGCACAAATAGCCCAGTTCTAAATGATCTACAGCCTACGTGTCTTAGGAGTGACCGGCTGAAACCCCCTGCCATTTTGGTGCAGGTGAGGAAGGAAACAGGTACAAATGCCAGCTATAAAGACAACACTATGCTGCAAATTTGTTTATGCCTCTACATTTTAAATCCTTTGTAGGGGGTGGGATGACACACTACATATTGTATAGCAATATGTACACTAGAATCTGATCCTGCAGAAACACATGTTTAACTTAATCTCATTAACAACACCACACAAGTTACTTGTGTGCTTAAAGTGACAAATATGTGCAAGTGTCTGCAGGATTTGGGGCCTTAGGGATACATAAATTCCTAACCTTTTTCAAGGTTCTCCTAAGAGTTGGCCACTTTAAAATCTAACAGTCCTGTGGCACCTTTAAGACTAACAGATGTATTGGAGCATAAGCTGTCCCACATCTGACTAAGTGGGTATTCACCCATGAAAGCTTATGCTCCAATACATCTGTTAGTCTTAAAGGTGCCACAGGACTCTGTTGCTTTTTACAGATCCAGACTAACACAGCTACTCCTGATACTTTAAAATCAAGTAATATTTCAAAATGGACTAAAGTAGCTGCAGATATTCCATTTTACTCAGTCTTCCCACCTACAAACACAATTTTTAACTCTTCAGTATTTTTCTGTTGCTATGTGGAAGATGCATCCAAACAGGGGTAACCTAGATTAGAGACAGAGCTGTCAAATCAGTGAAGTAATCAGTGAAAAATTTGTTACAAACCTCTCAAACTATTTAGTTGACCATCCTTTTTATTTTTGTATCTAGTACCTGAATGCCTATTATCCAAACTGGTGAATGTGGTAGAGAAACAAAGCTGTAGCTATCTAAATTATTACAGTAGAATCTCTAATTCATTACAGCCCACATTGTCTGGATCCTTCTCATGAAGGGGATGGTACACTCACAAGTATTCAAAAGCCTTTTTGGGGTGGCTTTAAGAACTGCTTTCTTTTCCAGAAGGGAAAGAACTCCAGCCTAGATTATTAAAGTGGAACAGTGGTATGGCTATTTGGGACTTAATTTTTTTATTTGGATTATCTTGTTCTTGTAGGCTGTACAAGATTCAAGCCCTAAAAAAATGGCATTAGTAGCAGCTGACTCACAACAGGTATGTATGAGTTGACAATCAGTCAGTCTTTGTCACATAGCCAAGAAGGATGTGAGTTTAAACTTCTCTCTCTGTTTACACAGAATGTGGTAGCCAGGGTTGTCAACCTTCCCTTGGTGAGTTCCACCTATGACATGGTGTCCTCTGCTTATGTCAACACAAAAGATAACCATCCCTATCTGAAATCAGTATGTGAGATAGCTGAGAAAGGAGTGAAGACCATCACTGCAGTGGCCATGACAAGTGCTATGCCTATCATCCAGAAGCTGGAGCCACAAAGTAAGGCATGACTCCACTTTACTTTTCTGTGCATTTGTTCAACTATTCCATTGAGTTCAGATATAAATATATAGGCTTTTTTGGGGGAGGTGTTGAAAAGAATCTGGGGGCACTATGAGTTAAACCTACTTGTAACAAGTTAGTGACAGCAGAAAAACTGTTACCTTGCTTTGTGCAATAAGCCATGAGCAAGTGTAATTAAATGAGCTTTTATAAATAAAGTCAAGCAAGTTCTGGATCTCCTAAGATTAAACATCTAATGACTTGTTCCCAACGAACATTGATTTCTAAGATTATTGCTTGAGTAAGAAGCCTCTTGCTCAACTTCTGTCCTAACCCTTCACCCAGTTTTGAGCTCTGCATCATACTTCCCTTTCACCTACTTCTGAGTAAAACTTGCAGTTACAAATTTGGCAACTGTTTCATGGCTGCTTGCTCTGGTTTTAGCTCAGCCTATTAAGAATTGGCAAAGGGCCAGGAAATATTTCATCAGTCTGTTCTCAAGGTCACTTCCTTGAAAGATATGTCAATTGTTTTTTCACTTGCAAAGCACTTGAAAGCTGTTACAGAATTAAGCTGCATGAACTTTTTTCCTTACTCCTTTTAAGGAAGAAACTAAACAAAATGTTACTTGTTTGGACTGGGCTTCTTGTTTCAACAAATGTTAACCTTTAGCTTTGTATGTAGGGTGTTTTTAAACATCACAAGGGCAACTTAATCATTCTTGACACTTCTCTAGTTGCAGTTGCCAACAGCTATGCATGCATAGGACTGGACAAAATTGAAGAGAGGCTGCCTATACTATATCAACCAACTGACAAGGTAGATTCAATTACTGCATTTAAATCTCTAAGTGGGACAACCAGAGATTTAGTAATTCCTGGAGTAGCAAGGCTAGGAGCAGAGCACAATGTTGAAAATTTGGAACCTTGGATTTCTCCCGGACACCCTATGGCCTTTGGAGTCACTTAGTGCCTTCTCTTCCTCCCTCCCCCACCCCCAGGTGTGAGTATCCATAACTCCAGCTGAAGTCAGTGGCTGCATGGCACTATTGTAATTCAGGCCCTCCATCTGTTTCCCTCTCCCACTTAAATGGAGGTAATACTTTCCTGACTTACCAGAGCAATATAAGGGTTAAAGTTTTTGTAATGCTTCAGATATCAAAGCACTATAGAAATGGCTTGTATGTAATTTAAGTAGAAAGCTTCCATATTAAACTTATGTTAAAATGACTTGAACACACTTCCTATAAAAACATTTTCTATAACTTAAAAATGAGCTCTAACTGGAGAACCAACTATGAAGTGAAAGTTTGTAGCTTTCACTATTCATTTGGGTGGAAAGGAAAACTAAGTAGTGAATTTATAACTTGTCTACATATTGCTATAGTGTCCAAGGGTTCCATTTAGTATGAGGGCCAGCCCCATTGTGCTAGGTGCTGGTCAAGACACGACCGTCACTGCTCAAAGAGCTTAATCTAACCTACTTCCCAGTGGTTTAGCATACTGCAAAGTAGGAGGATCTACTTTCATCCATTGCTACCACGTGAGTACAATGAAAGAATACCTTTTGTGACTGAGAGCTCACTGTTTTTGTGTTCAAATTTTCATTACACAGTCTCTTACAAGAGAAATCTTTCAACTCTTAACACTGCTGCCTTCTAGCCTGAAGTCTTTCAAGGTCTTCTAATAAAGCTAATCTCCTGGCTCTCTCTTCATATTGAGTTACTGTCCTTCCTTAAGGTAGCTGGAAGCTTCTTTGCAGGGATTTGTGTTTTGGTTTGGGGGAATTAGGGGGCCTGTCATCAAGTAGTCTCCTGTATGGTGCTACCAGATGGGCCACATAGCTGGGTTCCTGTCTATTGTGCTACTTGGGTTCCTTTTGGTAATGATGCTTCAGTACTACCTGGAAGGTTCTCTAGATATGGAGAGAGACAAACCATCTATGACCATTTATACCACCAGGTCATAATTAGGCTATCTCTACTAAAATCCACTGTAGGAAGACTAAATCTTCCTAACCCAAAGGACTCTTGATCAGAACAGGGCATTAACACCTGGTCCCTCTAAAGAGTCACAGGTTAGGCACACAACTTTTTGGAAGTCTTGTTCCTTAAGGAACAAGTCTCATTTTTTCCTATCCTACTCATTCTAGGCTTGCATCAGTGTAAACTACTAATCCACTTTGTGGTGGAAATGCCTCCTAATGCTGACTGAGTAGCTGTAGGTTTCTGCTTGTTATGACAGCCAAAATTCTATCACTGTAGTGAATGCCTCTTAAAGAATCCTGAAACCAGCTATACTAAACATTAGTTCTCTACTTTTGGAAAATGTGTATAAATCCAGAACTTAAATACCTCCCCACTATTAAATGAGGAATCTGCCTCTCTTCCTTGCAGGTGGTTGCCAATGCCAAGGATGTAGTTGTTGGTGCAAAAGATGCTGTAACAATCACTGTGACTGGTGCCAAGGATACTGTTGCCCATACAATTACTGGAGTCATGGACAAGACTAAAGAAGCTGTGCATGACAGTGTGGAAATGACCAAGTCAGTTGTCAATGGCAGCATTAACACTGTCCTGGGAAGCCGTGTGGTGCAGATGGTGAGCAGTGGGGTGGATAGCGCACTCAGCAGGTCGGAGACTCTTGTAGACCATTATCTTCCACTTACTGAAGAGGAGCTAGGTAAGACTACTTGAGATGACCCTAACTGGGGATGAGGATTGGGAGTCGGAGAGACAAGCAGTGTCACTTGACAACCTTACTAGTTGAATGGAGTGGCACTGTATTGACACTAATCTCAGACATGGCCCTTCACCATGCCAACCATGATCCCTTCTTGTCAGCAGGGAAGGCATATGAAGGAAAGTGATATTTGGAATGAAGGGGTAGGTTTTTGCCCCATCCAGATACATGTTGGACTGCCATGTAATCCTTCAGAGGCTGGACTGCTAACCTAACTTTTAGTCAGTCTAAACTAACTAACTTTTCTCTCTAGCAAAAGAAACTACAAAGGTTGAAGGATTTGAAGCTGGAGTTCAAAAGCCAAGCTACTACATTAGACTTGGATCCTTGTCTTCAAAGGTCCGCAGCCGTGCCTACCAACAGGCCTTAATCAGGGTTAGAGATGCTAAGTACAAAAGCCAAGAGACCATTTCACAGCTCAATTACACTGTTAATCTGGTAAGTTAACAAGAATTCTGATTTGAGGTGTGTGAAGTGTAAATGCAAAATCTCTTGGTAGTCTTTTATCTTAGAACTGTTGAACATGGATAACTTAACTAAAATTGTTTCACTAATTAAATCAAAGGTTCTTAATGGTACAAAACACATCCATTATCTTTTAAGTTCTCATCTCTTACACTAAAACAGATTCAGTCTCCACTCCCAAAATAAGATTGCATCTGTTTTGCAAGGCTAATAGGAAAATGTACTTGTAATACTGGCTGCTGTCTAAAGGACCAGCTTAGATCCTAAAGTGAAGAATGTCTTGCAGTTCTATTAAAATCCTACTCAATTCCATTAGTAGAGTAGGATTCTTCAAAAGTTAGTCATAGCAAGATTTAAAGTTGGAACTACTTGTTCTTGCATGCTCCTGCATTGTTAGAATCATGCAACAGAATACTCCTCATTCTCAGTCCTGGTATACCGTTTCTCATTTCTTTCTAAGACCTGTACATTACTTCAACACTTGCACATGATACGACTAGAAAACAAGAGGAAGGCAGACTTTTCTTCCCCCCCCCCTCCCCACCCCATCACTCTAAAAATGTCCTTTCACCCAACAAAATGGTCCCTCTGCAAAAAAGTCACTTCAAGAGTGGGAGGGCTAGAGAACATTTATAATCACCCTAAACTGTTTAGGATCCTTGCTTCACTACCTCATTGGTTGTTTTCTAGATTGAGTATGCCAGAAAGAACATGAATAGTGCCAACCAGAAACTTCATGATGCCCAGGAAATGCTATATCAGTCCTGGGTAGAATGGAAGAAAAACACAGGCCAAAATGATGGTGATGACTCTCACAGTGCTGAGGTAAGTAAATGTACCAAGTGTATAAATGACATATTACAAAGTATATACATACAAGTAACTTTTTTGTCCTTGTTTTCAAAATATTCATGGAACATCCTATGCTGCCAAGATGCAGTACAAGCATGAAGAACCTGAATGGTGTCTCGCCCCTTCCTCCTGCTGCCCCCATTGCTCTGCAAAATTTAATTAAATTTAGCTCTGTGGTGGCCAGCGTAAGTAATGACTTGGTTATTGGCACCAGACATAATTAGTGATGCAAGCTAATTGGCTATGCGTATTGTGTTCATTTCAACAAATTAGTTTAACTAGATGCAGATGTTTCCTAGAACCCTAAACATCATTGCAGTAATGGCCTAATGCAGTAACTGGGTGCCATTTTCTACTACATTCTCCAAATGCTGCTATAATTTTAGCAGTCAAGCTTTGGCATACTTATTGCAGCCTCATATATTTTTTTTTTAGAGAATTAAAAAAAATTAATTGGCCTTTTGACCTCTCTACTCAGCTGCCATGACCTACTGTCCAGATAGTTTGAGCCTGTGAGTCTATTGCTAGGGGATAAGCTACTTGCTCTCCCACACCTAGTCAGGCATTCAGATCTGTCCTGGACATCTTTTCATCTAGCTTATCTTTGGAAGGTCAGAACAACTTGGGTGGGACTGACAATGCAATTTTTTCTTTTCCCTACCCTGCCAGACTATTCCCTCTCCTCCCAAGCCTCTTAGCAGGATTGGTTGCTAACTGCACAAATGCAGTAATTGATTAGCTGAACTTAAAATGCTATCTCATAAGTGCTTGAATCTTTAAGCTGGAAGCATTAACTGTTTCACTAAAATCAAGTGAATTATTGAGCTTGTACTACAGTACAGTTAGCTGAGACAAGGAACAGCCAGACCTCTTCTATACATGACCTGTAGTGCACTTCAGAGACTTGCAGCCTTCAAGGGTTCATGTAACCTGGGTCTGTCAGACATGTTTTCAAAAGCAAGGACCCTAGTAAACTCCTTCAAGCCAACAGCTTCATAGTTTTCTTTCTATGAAATGAAGGCCCTGCTCTCATCTGCCACAGCTTCAATTCTCCATCTCCCCTTCATTCCATGGTGTGAGCTTTCAGCAACAGTACAGTTGCTGCAGTGACCAACTCTCTGGTCAATGAAATGCTTAACTCTAAAGTGCTATTATGCTTTGTTTCCAGCACATTGAATCACGCACGCTAGCTATTGCACGGAGCCTGACTCAGCAGCTTCAGACCACTTGCCTCACCCTGGTGTCAAGTATACAGGGGTTGCCGCAGAACATTCAGGACCAAGCCCATCATGTTGGGGCAATGGCAGGAGACATCTATAGGAGTTTCCACTCTGCTTCATCTTTCCATGAAGTATCAGATAACCTTCTCACCACTAGCAAAGGACACCTGAAGAAAATGAAGGAGTCTCTGGATGATGTGATGGATTATCTTGTTAACAACACACCACTCAACTGGCTGGTAGGTCCCTTTTACCCACAACTGGCTGGGTCTCAGCATGCTGAGCGCAAGGGTGAAGGGGAGAAAAATGCCAGCCAGGAGGACAAACAGCCTGAACACAGCACAGATTAAATTGCATAGCACACACATACTCTGCAGTCTGAGCTAACAAGGTGACTTAACTACTGTAGCTGTCGGGTGACCTATGGGGAAAATATCCACAGTGTGGGGATGGTGGAGGCCTAAAGATATGAATGTGTCCTTTCTCCTCTAAGAGAGGAACTTTCATTAGAAAAATGATTTTGCTGTCCTAAGTGCCTCTGAAAATAATGACCAGCATAATGTGCCTTGAGGCTTGAAACTCCAGCAGCTTACAGCAGTGGTTCACCTTGTTTAGTTACCTGGTTAAGAAGCCTCTTGTCTGACAGCTAAAGTGTCCAGTATCAGACCTTAAATGGAACTCATTGCAGCCAAAAACTGACTAGTCTGTGACCTGTGCAGGAAAAATATAAAAGTAGTATGATCTCATTTGGC
Source organism: Terrapene triunguis (assembly GCF_002925995.2). NCBI lineage: Eukaryota > Metazoa > Chordata > Testudines > Emydidae > Terrapene > Terrapene triunguis. The sequence goes on along the minus strand of NW_020664464.1, from coordinate 5,399,187 downwards.
ACTCCATTTAAAAGTCCTGCAGCTCAGCAAGAGAACTTTATCAAACTGCCACTGATGTTTTGGTATCACGAATTGTGCACTTGGCTATGATGACTCAGACTGTACAATTGTCTTAATCACCTCATTGGACAGGTCACACAAGCATAATGCCTTAATATGAATCTACTTGCTTTGCTTTCAAGTAAGGCTTCTAACTTGTTCAGCCAGTTATTTAAATGCTCTGAGTTTTCATTGCTCTTTTTTAAATCTTTTTTCTAAAAAATCCTTATTTAACTACCCAATAAATCAACTAAAACCAGTACTGAGAATTAAATCTGCAGTGTGGAATATGAACACATGTTTGTACCAGGGTGCCTAGTCTCATGTGTCTTTGTAGTGCTTTTTCACCTTTTTTTGTAATTCATTTTGTATGTTCAGTAATAAATGCTTCAGCAGCCAAAGTCTGTCTCATTTGAATGGTGTAAAAACTAACATTTTAGCACTTCCTTATTAAATACTGTGACTCACTGTCTTGTTAAATTGAATTGGGTCCAGGAGAAGGCAGGCTTGAAATGCAAACAAAGTAGATACAAACTACTGGTTACTAACCCACATCAGATGCATTACACATAGAGATGGGTCAGATGTTGCTGCTGCATTTGTTTCCTACCCATGAGTCCCCATCCACCCTTCCGCTCCCTCTTAGCTTTATTCCAGCTTGTCTGTGCTTATTGTCTGCCTTAGTGAAAACTTGGACTGTAGAAATGACTGCTCAGTAATGTAAAGGAGGTGGTCTGTGCAGGATGGCCTGGACAGATGTTTGTCCTGCTTGCAGTATGGGCATTCTTGCATGTGACTTCTAATACCTACTGCATGGGCAGTCCTCCCTCTGCAGCCAATATACTTTTAGTTTGAAAAATCAGAACTGAAAATAGATGGCTGTTTTGTGTGGTGTCTTTTTATAATCAAACATGCATTTGAAACTACAAAGACTTGAAACTTAATCACACTACTTAATTTGCTTATTACATGTGCTGCATATTGTACACTGGGGAGAGAAATGGAATTTTAAAAAATTCTGATCATGTACTAATGAACACTAGTTAATTATTCTACCCTAGGTCAAGCTTGGACTAACCAGTTCAGCATCTGGGCTCTCCCTATTGGCACAACTAAAGCCTCAAACCACTGCATATCCACTATTGGAAATGAGGATGGCTCTTTTGTGCCATGCTGCAGTAAAGCAACCGTTTAAAGATGAAAATCAAAGTGGCTAGTGAACTCAGTGACTAGTGGGCTGAGGCTGTTGGAAGAGACCTTCATGCTTAATGAATGGGCAGTTAAGATGTTCAAGCTTCTGGGTTAATAGCATCCTACCAAATTCATGGTCCATTTTGGTCAATTTCACAGTCATAGGATTTTTTTAAATAGCTGAAATTTCAGTGTTGTAATTGTAGGGGTGGGGGAGTCCACAAGGTTATTGTAGGGAGGGTTGCGGTATTGCTACCCTTACTTATGCACTGTTGGTGGCAGCAGCAGCATTGCCTTTGGAACTGGGCGGCTGGAGAGCGTCTGCTGCTGGCCGGGAGCCCCGCTCTGAAAGCAGCAGCACAGAAGTAAGGGCGGCATGGCATGATATGGTATTGCCACCCTTACTTCTGTACTGCTGCTGGCAGGGCATTGCCTTCAGAGCTGGGCACCCAGCCAACAGCTGCCACTCTCCAGCTGCCCAGCTCCAAAGGCAGCACAGAAGTAAGGGTGGCAATACTGTAACCCACCTAAAATAACCTGTGCGCCCCCCACACACAACTCCCTTTGGTCAGGACCCCCAATTTGAGAAACACTGATCTCCCCTGTAAAATCTATATAGTACAGGGTAAAAGCACACAAGACCAAATTTTTATGGGGGAGACCAGATTTCATGGCTCATGACACTTTTTTTTTTTTTTTTATGCCCATGAATTTGGTAGGGTGCTAGTTATTAATAGTGGACTTGAGTATTCTAATGGATTTGTTTTTAAATGTACCATGAGATAGGGACTGATTTCTGCTGTTCCCTTTAACCTGTATTTTACCTTGTAAAATCTCTAATCTTAGGTTTTGGGGTGGGTTTTTTTTTAATTATTTTACAAATGTAAGTAGGACTGTGGATACTGGAACAACTGTTGGTAGCTCAGATAACCTCCTGCATTCTCCCTTATTGTTGGCTTGTGGTTATCCGTGGAGAACAAAGTCCTAATTCAAACGAAGGCACTCCCAAGCTGCTGTAACTTAAATATTGAGGGACCAAAAAGGTGCAGGAGGAAAAGCCAACTAACAGGAGGTTGTAAGTTAAAGTAGGAGTCATAGTGCCTCCTGTTGGACCCTCTTCTGGGCCTTTTGGCATCGTAAGTTACACACCAGCTTAGACTATGGGATGAATTCAGAGGATGTGTAAGGAACTATAGCACACCATGAATGAGCAAGTCTGTCTGTATAACTTACTTGCTGAAGAGACTTGAAGGTGTGGAAAATCTAAAGCAGCTTAGATCTCTGAATTGGCCCTAAACTTTCTCCATGGTAAATTGACAGTTTAAGAACTCCTTTAAAACAAAAACAAAAAACCCACTTTTTTTATGCAGAAGCCACACAATGGCGTTTCATGATCAGTTGAAATGTGAGTTGGTGGTAGAGGATTATTAGTAAAAGCACTTGTGGCTACAGTAGCTAGGACTGAGGACAAATGGGTTGTAGTACTAGACTGGGGTAGTCATTTGGACCATAGGCCAAATCCACACTGAACAGACTGCAAAATCTTATTTACTTAACATTATTGTTGCAGTGGGAGATGGCTTTTCTGTAGTTTAGACCCTGACTATACCTTGATCAAGAAATTTGGACTTTAACAAAAAATAGACTATCCCTGTGCTAGACTCCATCCAAATGGGTGCTTGTGAAAGCATGATGCTGTCCGTTCTCCCAGCCTGAGCACAGAGGCAGCCTTGGGCAGTAGAGGGAAGACTAAGAAACCAACTGCTCCTCCCAGGTAGGCTGAGATATTCAGGATTGAATTTCCAAATGTCAGCTGTTTGAGGCTGGTGGGTCCCTGGGAGTGGAGCTCTTGAGCAGCCCTGCTCAGCCCTTCTCCTGAACCAAAAGACTGAGCAAAAGTATTCAGGTGACTTGCTGACCTCTTTCCAAGAAGGTGAGACTTGCCACCTGAGGAAGAGCTCAGAAAAGGTCTCCAGGAAGAGACAGCTACTACAGGATTAGGAGTAATTTCCTTAGATAAATAGGGAACTGAGGTCAAACAAGTGGATATTCTGGGTTCTGACCTTTGCCCTCATAATTGAAGGGGAGCAGTGTGGGTCACAAATGCTAGTTAAACTGAATCAAGCAACTTATTCAGCTCTTTCCTTGAGAGACAGTAGCTGTCTGTATACAGATGTTCCCTAAGCAGCCCCTGCTCCTGTCACATGACTCCAGCTGTGCCTAAGCTCCCATTAGATAGCTCTAGTGCTAAATTACAACACCTAGTGCAGATGCATCTGTGGGCTGGTCCGTGATTTGACTTTATCCATATTTGCCTGCTAAACCATTTTGGTTGAAGTAACATTGTACTGTATTTGCTATGGGACTACTTTGAAGCTATAGACTAAAAGCATAATAAATCTTCAAATGGGAAGAATCTGTACAGCACTTAAAGCCTGGGTAAGAATAGAAGAAGCTGTTCATATAAATGTCTAACTTTTTTTTTCTTTTTAAACTTTCCTCACCATGCTTGCATAATGAATAGCTCAACCGCACTTTGTAGAAACTCTCCACTCTACCATCAGCCTGAGAATAAACATGAGATTTCATACTTTTTTTAAACATTGTTTGTGGTTTGATAGGTCATTACACAATGTAATGTGATTGCAGTGACACAATGATTAGTGTGGGTGGGGGAGAGATACTGTTTTAGCCCTACATCTGAAACAACCAGAGGCTCTTCTAGATGTGGGAGGAAAACAAAAAACCAAACCACTATACATCTCAGCTATTGATTTCTGCAGTCAGCTTCACCTCATAACTTCCTTTCCTATACACTGACAATCATTTTGTAAGCTACCAAAGTCTTAAATATACTGATTTATAAACAAGTACACTGACCCCTAGAATAAAGTGTTATAAAGTAATAATTGGTAAAGTTAAGCCTCGCTTAATTGTAATGCAAGATCTTTGACAGAAAGATGAGCCTGACTGACTCTACACCCACTTTTAGATACTGGTTACTTCTACTTCAGGTTTTTGGTCTAGAATAACCATTTAAGGTTCCAGAAAACACTTGTACCCTGCAATGCTTTTCTACTCCAAAAGTGAATACTTAACCTGAGGAAGTTAAGTTCTGGAATCTGTACTTGGATATTATTACAAAATATGTCACTACTTTACACAGTGCTCTCTGGAACAAAGAGCTTTCAGTTTCCATAATACCATAGTGACAGCTTCTCTGGGGGATCAAGATGGGTTGGAACACATTCTACTCTCAGCAGACTATCTTAATAAAACACGTGTTGGTGCTCTTTAATATTATTACTGATTACACCAGGACTCTCAGGTTCCATAATGCATTGACTGCTTACAGATCTTTTTTTCCCCCTATATGAGCTGGAAAAAATTGCCAAAAAGTCTCATCCACAAAAATGAGGACCCATATTCTAACCTGCAATTATCAATTAATTTTGTGGATTGCTTTCTCCATAGAGTATTAAACTCAGGCACTGCAGTGCTTGTTGTTTTAACATCTGGTCAGTAGTATTGTGAATACTCAATTAAAGATTGATATCTGTTCTGAATTTATTAGTTTTGAAACTTCTTAGATTGAAACTTGAGGTTTTTTTTGAAGTTTTCAGTCTCTTAGATGCATGCAAATAAAGGCAGAATCCATGTGCTAAAACTGTAAAGTAAGGAACTGCTTTTCTATGCTGATTGTATGTAGTTCTGTTTCAAAAGTCTCTTCCTAGCCCCCACATTTTTCTTACTAAAGTTACAAAATACACATTAAATTCTAATAAGACAGTGGCTAAATGTACATATCACTAGAGTACAGTTTAACTTTTTATGGAGTAAAGTAACTTAATAGAGAACATAACTAGTGTTGATGGAGGGGGAAGGGGTGCAAGAGACATTTTACCTGGCTTTTTTGGTCATAATCACACAAAAAATTAGGATTACATGTTCTCCCATTCCCCATCAAATATGAAACAACTGATCTATAAGGGCAAATACAGAGGTGATGTAGAAGTTAGACACTCTTACATTAAAGGCTTATAATTGGTAGGGGCTTATGCATTGATCTATATGGGGGTTTGTATAAATGTGCTCCACTGGTGCAACTTACCAGATTCAGAATAAAGATAAATCTGATGCAAACCCTGTTGGCTGACATAGTGCATTTACACAGGGTTTGCAGCTGGTGTAGCAATCGCTAATATTAATAGGCCCTAATTTAGAGTCCCTTAGAGCTACTTACATCCATTCTTTTAACATCTAAAGGAGTTTAAGTGCAAGTAACTTGACAAGGTGGCTGGAGAAGGTGTAAATGACTGACTCCAATGTAGACTCCCTTAAATATGAGTATAGTGGGTAGAAGTAGTTCTGCAGGAGTTTATTGTAAGTCTAAGGCTATGTCAACACTGCGCATCTTACAGTGGCACAGTTGTACTGCTACATCTGTGCCACTGTAAGGTACTCCATGTAGCTCCTCTGTCGGCAGGAGAGAGCTCTCCTACCAACAAAATAAAACCACCTCCAATGAGGGGTGATAGCTTTGTTGGTGAGAGAGTCTCCCCCACAGACAAAGCGCTGTCCACACCGGTGCTTTTCGTCAGGAAAACTTTTGTTGGTCAAGGGTGTGTTTTTTTCACACCCCTGACTGGCAAAAGTTTTACTGACAAAAGTGCAGTGTAGACATAGCCTAACTTACGTATCGCCTCCACATTTGACTCCTGATATCTTGGTTACATTGTTTTAGATTTCCTAGTCCGTTACTAGTGTGGCAAGGAGTGCTATGTCTAGATCCTGAAAGTATACAGAGTTATTTTAAATGTGTTACTATGTGGAGTCTTTCTTACTATGTGGATGTTTTGTGCAGCAGGGTGCAGAGTAATTTCTGCCAATAGAGGGATGGAGCCTCATTCTTGCTGCCATCTGAAGTCAGTGGGATTAATGCTATTGATCTCATTAGAAGATCAAGCTCTATCTAAAACTAGTCAATGGCTGCTGTAGGCCTTTATGCTGCACTCCTCATGCTAAGTGTCATCATCCCGGGGCTCAAGCAATGTCTTTTGAAATCCAGTTTTATTTTACTGGAGGCACTCATCTCTCTGGAGCCCTGTTCTAGATTCCCTACCTGTAAATCAACTTCCGAGCCAGAGCTCCACAATCTAGAGAGGTTGCTGAGTAATATGAGGAGCCACTTCCTTCTTGGGCCCATGCCTCTCTGTTCCAAAGGTGTCATCCCCGATAACAAGGACTGAGCATAGTTTTCTGCATAGCAGCGCATACAGTGCCATCAAGATAGTTCTTTAAAGAACAAACTTAACAGAGGGGGGAAAAAATAAACTGGGTTGCCTCTCAGTCTAGCATGTTTCAGATAGTTCAATTGGAGTAGGAGATTCATTGGTATTTGCTTGCTATTTTATCCTAACTGTAAACCCAAGCACTATACACATCCTGCAGTTGCTGCACAAATGCTGTAGCTGAGTTTGTGTTTTCTCAGCTTGCTTACATTTAAGCCAACTTTGCATTAAACTGTGAAAAATATATTTACTTTGCTCAGACTGGGTAACATTTTCAAAAATGCCTGAATCAGCTAGCGTAAATCCCATTTTCAAATGCTCCCAAGCTCCTAAATCACATACATTTCACTGACAGGAATGGAAATTAGGCTCCTAAATGGCTTCTGAAAATTTTGCCCAACATCTAGATGTGCTAAGAGCTTTACTAACCAATTTAACGTACATATAAAAATCACTTTGACCATCATTGTTTACTCAACAGCTAACAGTCCATACTAATTCTACATACCCCGTTAGGATAGGGATTGAATAATATGCAACATTGAAACTGAGGAGTGTATGAGTGATGGAATGGGTATTCTCCACTTGTAGTAGGGTAGTGTCAATTCTGCTGGGGATGATGGTGGTTGGTTTAAAAATATATTATTAGTAGCGCTTGAGTTGATAACTATTATGAAGTTACTTGGTGGCAGATTTGAGCTTTGACAAATGAAAGTTTAGCCATGTAGTCTGTTTCTTAAAATGTTGATCAGTGTGAGTCCATTACAAATACAAACTTTCCTTGGCAAACTATTGTGAAATGTTAATTTCTCACAATTAGAGGCAATCACTTCCCCATACAATTTCTTCAGAACAAGATTGAAGCCTACTGCCTCAATTGAGTGCAGTGTAGAAGAGCTTGTGTTGATATCACCTGTGCTGTATCTGTTCTGTGAATAACCAGGCTCTCCAACTAGCTCCTTACATAACCATTAATTTTTTCTCTATCCCTCATTCCCCTCTGAAGTTTGAAGAGGACTGAAGATAAAGATGATATAGCAAACATATATAACACCTATAAATTGATGTGAGATATAATATACACTGTATCTGCAAGAGACCAATCTTATTAGAAAACCTTCTTAACATACCATCCCAAAGTATTATGAAATGTTCTGTGTTTGAGTGCAGTTCTGTTCCACCTTTATTATAAGAATGTATCCATTAATACACTAATTTATATTATTTAAGATGTTTCTATCATTCTATCTATCTAAAATAAGACTGAGAATGTTTGATTTGTTTAATAATTTGGGCCTGATTTTCAGAGGTACTGAACACCTGCAGCCTTGGTTGACTTCAGTTGGAGGCATGAGTGTTCAGCTCCCTGCAAATCAGATCCTTCAGTTTTTACCTTCACATTTATTTGGATTTCTTCCTCTGCAGGTGCCAGATTTCACTATCACAGACTTGTCTTCAGAATCTGATGAAATTCCAGACATTTTGGGTTTGGATGAGGAAGACCAGCAAGATTTTTCACGCACAAATGGTCCTATCACCACGGGACCAAGAGCTGAATAAACATCAGGCACAAAACTGTTCTCTTGATTTGATATGGGGTTTTTTTTTGCCATGTTAACTTATATTTCTGCTTTTTAAAAAGAAATCTATCTAGCTCTTGGAGTGTACAGTTTTTGGATCAATTTTGTTTCACTTAGCTGCATTGAAATTCTGATTTGCATCTCTTTTTTTAAGGACTGCATTTTAGTGTAACTCAATAGCATGGGTGTCAAACTTCCATCTTCCAGGCCTCCTATGGCCCAATCAGTGTAGCCGACTGGTGTACACATTCATTTAAAACTGCCCTGCTATTTTGTTTGCTGTCAGGAACAGCCAAAACAGCACTCCAGCACTTTGCACAAAGGACTGTCAGTAAAAGGAAACTGACTAGGATTTGCTGATAAAAGTTTCCCTTTTTAGTCTATGTGTAAAGCACTTCTGCATCTACCTCTTTGCTGCTGAGAAGGACTACAGGCTTGGCTTGTCCATGGGATCCTAGTCAGTTTTGGTGAGACTCTGTGTCTAAAGAGCTTGAAACAGTGTCCTTTGTAAGAAGTGTTTAGAATGAAAAAACTCCATTTCTCACTGCATCCCTTCCATGTGTAAGTACTTCTGCTGTCTGGGGGAGACTAAGAATGGGAATTGGGTTAGAAGAGCCCAAATATGGGGCAAAGTGCAGAAAAAATACAAATAAGAAGGCAGGGAACACAAAGGGAGAAAGGAGACAGGAATAAAAAAGACATAAAAAGGAGAGCGAAAAGGAGAAAACGAAGTATGGAGGAGAGATACAAATAATCATGGGCAAAAGACAAACAGAAAGAAAGATAGAGGAGAAACTGAATTGAAGGAGAAACTGTGGTGGTAATAACTTAGACACACACCATCTTTTTTGCTGAATAACCAAATAGAGCGATTAACTTTAATAACTTAATGGCCTGATACTGCACTTCTTGCACGCACCATTGACTTCGGTGGCAGTTTTGGAGTATGCGAGGAATGCTGCAGGATCAGACCCATTCAATGTTATGTTATTATTTATAGATCATGTTCTATTCTTATTCTTTGTGCAAAAATCCTACTGTCATCACTGGGAAGCCATTGTGGATTTGTGGGTTTTATATGGTGCTAATTTTGTAGACCAGGCCCACAGATCCTGATTAGGCTCTCGCTATAGAATGAGGTTGATACTCCTACTCTATCATAATGTACTATCTGATTTTTGTGAAAGCTTTTAAGTCTAGTCACTGAAATGCCTTGAAATAAAGTTTGATCTATAAATCTTAGAGTTGGTATGGCTGGACTTCTCTTCTTCGTTGTCTCTTGCACTTAATTCCTGTCTAAAGAGCTCTTGTTTTGATTATTTGAAGCAGGGGAAAGAATGCACTTAAAAAGGACCAGATCGGCTTCTGATTCACAAATAGTCAGATATACACTGAGTTGCACCTGACCCTACGCAGGAAAGGGACAGACTCACTTGTGGGGCTCACAGATACCCATTTGTGGGACAACCCAAATTGACTCCTGTATTCTGAATGCAGATTCACAAAGCCAGATAGGGACTGATTATATTTGTTGTAATATAACAGGTGCTATGGTGTAATGATTTTATTTGCAAAGTGACAGATAATGTATGACAACAATGTGGCATGAATGACTTTGACAGGCAGGGTATGTCTCAGCTTAAAACGCTACAGCAGTACAGCTGCAGCACTGCTCTTGTAGCTCTTCAGTGTAGATGCTCACTACAGTGACAGGAGCGGTTCTCCCATCATTGTAGTTAATCCACCTCACTGAGGCTATGTAGAAATGACAGTTTATGTTAATACAAGTTATGTTGCTTAGGGGTGTGAATAAGACGCCTCCCTGAAAGACATAAGTTACACTGACCTAAGTGCCAGTGGAGACAGCGTTATGTGGGCGGGGGACTTCTCTCACCAACATAGCTACGGCTCCTCGCTTGGGCTGGATTAATTAAGCGAGCGGGAGAGTTCTCTTCCATAGGCTTAGAGCATCTGCCCTAGCAGTGCTACAGTGCAGTGCTGTAAGCTATGTAGTGTAGCCATGGAGTGCTGCCTACACTGGGGGTTAGACTGGCATAGCTATGTCTCTCAGGTGTGGATTTTTCACACCCCTCACAGGTGTCGCTATGCCAAGGTAAATTTTCAGTGTAGACCAGCCTGTATTAAAATATTCCAAAAGATAGCAGTAAGTCCAGTCTTTTTGGAGTTGCCCAAAATCTGCCTGACTGAGGGAGGTGTGTTTAATATGCATTAAATGTTACAAATTTTAGTTTGTAATCTTCTTTAGTTTAAAGGTGGTGGGGGGAAGAGATTGTCTGTTTGTTTATGACGCATAGAGAAGTCCTGAACGGTTATTGGTGGGTTGGCTATCCAAGAAAACAACGAGGAGTCCGGTGGCACTTTAAAGACTAACAGATTTATTTGGGCATAAGCTTTCGTGGGTAAAAAAACTACTTCTTCAGATGCATGGAGTGAAAATTACAGATACGGGCATAAATATATATTGGCACATGAAGAGAAGGGAGTTACCTTACAAGTGGAGAACCAGTGATGACAAGGCCAATTCAGTCAGGGTGGATGTGGTCCACTCCCAATAATTGAGGAGGTGGCAATACCAAGAGAGGGGAAATTACTTTTATAGTGAGCTGGCCACTCCCAGTCCCTCTTCAAGCCCAAATAGATGGTGTTAAGTTTCCAAATGAATTGTAGCTCTGCAGTTTCTCTTTGAAGTCTGTTTTTGAAGTTTTTTTGTTGTAGGATGGCTACTTTTAAATGTTATTGAATGTCCAGGGAGATTGAAGTGTTCTCCTACTGGCTTTTGTATGTTACCATTCCTGATGTCTGATTTGTGTCCATTTAGCCTTTTGCGTAGAGACGGTCTGGTTTGGCCAATGTACATGGCAGAGGGGCATTGCTGGCACATGATGGCATCCAAGTAGTAAACCCTTTATCCTCCCAAGGACAGGCGTGTGTTTAACATTAGAAATCCAGAGCCTTGTTTTTCCCTGCAAGAGTCTCTCTGAGAGCTTCTGATTAACCCAGCCAAAGCCAGGGGCTCCCCATGCTGCTCTGAGGAATCCCCGGCCCCGTGCCACCTATGACCAGAACAGTAGCTTGCCCTTAGTAGGTCATAGCCATAGAGACTACAGTTCCCAGCTGGCAACACGGCTGAGACTACAGCTCCCATCAGGCCATGCTTTACCCAGAAGGAAGGGAGTGTGCCGCGCTGCACGCTGGGATTTACATTTCTGCATCTAAGAATTCGCGTAGTGGAGCGTTCTTCCTTACAGCTGCGCGGGAGGATTTCTTTCCGGGCTCTGATTGGTCGGCGGCGGGCGCGCTCTTATGACGTCACTTCCGCTGCGAAGGACGCTCCGCGCACTGTTTTTTTTCTTTGGCGGGTTAAACGAAATGGCGGCCGCGTTAGGAAGCGGGAACGGCGGCGAGAGAGGGCCCCGCCGGAGACAGAAACCCTCGGAGTAGAGACGCACGATTCCTCCGGCCCCGCCCCGCGCTCCCGGCCCTCAGCATGAGCGTCTGGGAGAAGGAGCATCTCTGGCTCTACCTGCTGGCGCTTGGCTTCGAGCCGGGAGCGGGAGCCGCCGCCGCTGCCGGGAGGCTCAGCATCCACCTCAGCCTGGGCGTGTGAGTGCAGGGGGGAGCGCCCTCAGCCCGCGCGTGCGAGCGTTTCAGCCGTGACCACCCCCATCCACACGCAGGGTCCCCAGGCTACTGCGAGCCCGGACGCTTCCGAGCTAGTGCTGGCAGATTTGGCGGGCCGGGGGGGGGGGGGGGGGGTCGGCGGGCCGGGGGGGATCCCTTGAGCAGGAGATGCCTTGCGTGGGTATTTCCTGACCTGGTCACCTGGGAGCATCACATGCGGCCCGGCCGGGGCTGCGGGGCCGGGGCGCAGACGCTGCACAGTAGGGTTACCATATTTCGTTTTTCCAAAAAGAGGATGTTGTGGGGGTTGGGGGAGCTGAAGGGGGTATCTGCGGCGGGGGTACTCACTGGATGTGGGGAGCAGTATCACTTCCTAACATAGTGGCAGGCTGGCACAAGCCCAGGACATGTCAGTCAGTGCCTTCCTGTGGGGCCCCCTGCTCAAGGCTGGGTGCCAGCGCCTTGGTGGGCAGCTGTGGATGCTGGGGAGGGACCAACTGCGAAACGGACCAATCGAGGTTCTTTCTGAGCTGCTGCGTTTGCTCTGAAAAAATCCAGAAATTTCCTGTTTGAAAAATCTGCACAGACAGAGGATGGATCCTCCAAAAAGAGGAAATAGCCAGAAAACCCTTGACTATGGTAACCTGCACAGGGCCTGGCTCTTCCCCAGTGAGCCCTACCCATGACAGATGGTAAAAGGGGGTGGGGCTTCCATTTTGAAGGCAGGGTGGGGTGTGTCCGTTCTAACACAGTGGCTTCGCGAAGCCTGTCCCTGACTTGCTGTGGCAGCACAGCTCTTTCACCAACCCAGCGTGGAGCTAGCTGTCCCTGAAATCCCTTCTGTTGTGGGTATCGACCAGCGAAATGTGATGTTATGCATGTTATTGTTCACTGGTTTATAGAAAGGCCTTTCACATGGATCAGTCAGACTTTACAGTGCCCTGCAATGTATCTCTGGTAAACAAAATGGACTTTTTATTGGGTCGCTTCTCACTACAAGTGTACATTATATTTGTCAGAAAAAATGAGGTCTGGAAATAGCAACAACTCTTGCTGTGTGGATTTGACACAATTGGATGCAGTTTATATGGAAACAGTCACTTTGGTAGTGTGTTGGCATTGAACTGACATAACTCTGCTTTCAAGACAGAATAAACTCTTGATGGAATTGTCTAAATGTTATTAAGGAGACTAGAATGCTGCAGATTCCTTCATTGGATTAAAAATTGTTAAAATAATCTGGAAGGGTTCTGCCAAATTTGCAGACCAAAGAATTTGAGGGGTTTTGTAGTCTTAAATTCACATACAAACCTTAAATTAGTTTGTTTGAATGCTTAAATGTCAATTATTTTGGTTGTTTTCACTAACTACTTTATATTTATCAGGAACATGTTTGACAAGCCAAACAAGGATGCTTTTCATGTGGTTGCGCGCTTCTTGTTTACTAAACTGGATCACTCACGCTCAATAGAGATCTTCCGGTACGCACAATTTTTGTGTAATCAATAACAATGTTCTGTACACACACCCAATAGGAATAATCACTGATGTAGTCTCTGGGGTAGAGGTAACCTGTTTGGAGATTGCGTTACAAAACTACCATCTGTGTAGGTTTCTCACACTTGGGTTACAGCTTCTTAATGCATGACAGACAACTTACCTAGCTCAAATTTTTACGGCAGTAGTCGTAACGTAGACCATTTTGGGGAAGTTTTCACAGAGATGGCAAAAGGCACATCTCTTCACCCTCTAGCCAAATATCAAGTATCAGGTTCAAGCCATAGAGCCTCTCAGTGAAATGACAGGAAGCATTTTTTTAACATGGGCAAAAGATTTTCCCTAATCTGGTTCTCAGGCAGCCAAACTGTTTTATCAGAAACTTTCTAAAAAAAGAATTCTGTCTAAAACAGACACCTGGCATGGAAAATTTCAGCCCAAACAGCTGGGCAAAGTTATAAGCAGTTGGAAACAGGGCCTTATAATACAAAAGGGCAACCTTAAATATAGGTGGCACTACCAGCTCTGGCTATAATGTATTTACTATGAACCCTTATAGCAAAAACCTGTGCATGTGAACCATTTCAGTGCTAGTCATTTTAGAAAACTTCCAGGTACCCTTGGATCATAGTTTGAGTACTGTTACTTCTTTCCTCCCTTATCTTCCTCCTAAAAGGAATCACTACAAATCTTAGCATTTTTCAGCTACATACTTAAATAGGTAAATTAAATTATTTACGAATATACTGAAACTGACTTTTCTTCTTTTGGAATGGAAAGATTTTGTTGCCCTCCAGCGGATAAAAAGGGAGATGCTGAATTCAGGAAGCAATGCTGTGAATGGCTAAAAAAAATTTCAGTAAGTATTGGCAAGAATGAAATGATCGCTGCAGGGAATTCTTGTCTGTTTAGAGTACCACATGTATAAGTAGCGTTTTAGGTTATTAAACAAAGTACCTGCAACCAAAGAATAACTCTAACTTTCCCAAGTACAATATATGGCATAGATCAATTTTTTTAAACTTATTTGAACTAAAAGTTACAGCGTGGTATGGTAAAGCTTAGACTGCAAAGCTGATACATTTGGGCTTCATGCATGCAAAAAGCTATAGCCATGCACTTAGTTTTCTGTGTATTTCATGCCTCAGATAAACCTATAAGTGAACAGGCTTTCTTAAAAGGTAAGTTGGGAAGAGTTTATTTCAACATAAATATTGTATGTTTCAATTAATTACAGCCATTGTAGAAGACATTGATGTTGAGAATGCAATTTTACTGATACAAGAAACTTTGCAGCTGTAGAATATTAGTCTGTCTTGGGTAAGGGCAAAGCTGCTAAAGTTTAAACAAGCTTCTTGAATTGAAATGATAATCAGGCCCAAAGCAAAATTGGTTCCATAACTGTATCCTGGATCTTTCCTCTACATTAGCTTCTGTCTAAATGAGGTTCTGCTAATCATGGCCTTCATGCTTGAGGGTTTCCAGTATGTCACAAGATCCTAACCCCTTTCCATAATGTCAAGTTGGGTGAACTCTATTATGCAAAATCATTGAAGAAAAGGAAAAAGTAGTCAGCGCCTTTGATATGGAAAAGAAACAGTGGCTAAAGTATTTTCCAGGACACTGTAATTGGAATAGAGCACTTACCTTTTAAGGGGTTGGGACAGCAGAGGAAGTCTAACGGGTATCCATAACTAATCCCAACCATAGTCTTGAAACAATTTGTTCCCATCCCGGAGATGGGGAGGAAGGGATCCAAACTTTCAAATTACCATATCACAACTGTCTGTTCTTTTGACAACACATAGACTGGGTTTGCTTCAAAGTTGTGTAGCAGCTAAAGACCTTTATGCCATTACAGTGTCCTTTATATTTAATTAAATGTGTGGTAGTTTTTGCTTTGACAAAATCACTTCTTCGGAGAATTTATTAATAGTAGCCAATTTCATTTCCTTAGGATGAATGTGGAAACAGCTTTCCCCCGGTTGTAGCCTCACTATTTCTTTCTCCTGGTGGTCCTAAATTTATTCATCTAATGTACCACTTTGCAAGATATGTAATAGTGCAACATATGAAAAAAGATTCTGAAGGTAAGTTTTTGTTGCCTGTTTATTGATTCATTCGTAGTATGTGACACAGTATGTTTTTAGTTCCCAGAAACGGATGATTGTGGTCTCACTGTAGTTTCTTTGAGTAACTCCAGCTCTTATGAAAAGCTGCCTTAAGTTAAAGGGACACTGTCATCTTATCTGTATTTTTCTATCGTTAAAGTAATTGTTTACTGTAACTGAAAGACCAGCTTTTTGTAGTTGGGTTTCTAGGCAAACCTGACAGCGCTTTGTGCGTTTATAGTGGGGTGGTATCACCAGTATAGTTAAGATGGTTCTTGTGGAAAGAACGAGATGAAATTTATATGTGACTTTTACTTAAAAAACTGGCAGGGGGAATTAGTTTCCCTAAAACTAGTTTAATCACTTTCTGAAATTGACTAAGTTGAGTTTCCATCTGAGCAAACTTAGTCAAACGCAACCAAATACCCCTCTGTTACATGCAGGTACTGTGAAGTAGAGGAACCAGTTTCTTCATGCTCTTATGAGATACTGTGTTAGTGTTTCCTAATCTGGGGGTGAATAGACAACATATTAGTCCAAGAAGGGTAGTGGCATGAAAGGTTATGTCTACACAGCAAGCAGAAACCCACAGCAGAGAGTCTCAAAGCCTGGATCAACAGACTCGGGATTGCACTACAGTGCTAAAAATAGCTGTGTATATGTAGCTTTGGCCTGAAATGTAGAGAAGGGGTTGGGATTCAAAGCCCAAGCCCAAATGTCTACAGCAGGGATCTCAAACTCAAATCACCACAAGGGCCACATGAGGACTAGTACATTGGCCCGAGGGCCGCATCACTGAAACGTTTTCATACAACAATACAAAAGTGTAGTCAAAAATGAAGAGTAATACAGTATGCTATTAAAAGTCAATGTATTAACTTCTTAAAACTGTAATGCGAAGAGGGGTTTTAATAAAATATAAACACTCAGTAATGTACCTCAGTCAAATGACAAAACACGCATTTACTTTTAGAATTACTTTGGTTAAAGCCCCCCTTCTGCCCCACCCCCACTCCACCCGTTCCATGAGGCCCCGCCTCTTCCCACCCCTTCCCCAAATCCCTGCCCCGGTCCTGCCTCTTCTCCGCCACCTCCCCGCTCCTCCCTCCTGGAAAGTCCTAATGGGAAGCGATGGGAGGTAGGCGGAGGAGCAGGGATGTGGTGCGCTCAGGGTGGGGGGAACGGGGGGTGACGGGAGCTTGGCTGCCGGTGGAGTCGGCGCCTATGGCGGGCCGCAGGAAATAACTCCGTGGGCCGTGCGTGTTTGAGACCCCTGGTCTACACAGCTATTTTTAGTGCTGTAGCATGAGTCCAAGTCTGTAGACCAGGGTTCTGAGACTCGCTGCTGTGGTTTTCTGCTTACCATATAAACATACCCTCTTGTACAGTATGCTGGAAGGGAAAGGTGTATGACAAACTAGTCCTCCTACTCCTCCCTACCGCATTGCAAAAGTGCTCATGTAACAGCAAGAAAGTCAGCAGGCAGGGTCTTAAAATCTGTCTTTCCTTCCCAGCTCCAATAGTGGCCCTTGCTGCAGGGGCACTTTTCCTCTACTCAGCTCAGATAAGCTTGGGCAGGAAAGCTACTATCTTCTCTGTTCTGATGGCACTCTTCACAGCACATGTGGGTTGGCTCTATGGAGTCCCCAAGGAGCAATTTTCCCCCTTTCCAAGGAGCATGTAGTCTTCTGGTAAGATGGTGAGGGAAGAATGCAGAAAGAACAAATGTACCCTGAAGGGGAAAAAGGCGAAGAGAAATGGATAAAAGGGCAAGGTGAATAGGGGCCATATATGTTGATCCATCCCATCTAAAGAGATGGGAACCTCTGTTTTATATTTTGCATTTAAATTAAATCACCTAAATTAGAAACATGTCTTATTACCTATAATTTTGACGGCACATTTTGAACTTTCTGTTTAACTGATTTATATAGACACCAATATACATTTTCCGGAAGCTGTGAATTCAAGGCCTCGTGACTCATATAAGGCAGCAGCAAGATACAGGGTGGCATGTATTAGATTTTTACAGTCTATACAAAGGGAAGATTTTGTAATTCGAGAGTACCAGAGAAAAGCACAGTAAGTAACTCTTGTGGGGGAGGATATTTTTAATTGAATGTCTTCATAAACATTACTTATTACATGTGTGGCAATATAGATAAAGACATTTCCAGCTTATAGTAACATTTTTGCAAATGTCTTGCCTACTAGTATTAAGAACTTCCAGCTTTTTGCAATTGACAACACTATGTGCATATTAGTTTGAATTCTTCCCTGTATAGTCTTGCTGTTTTTGTAGACCTTAACACGTAACAGCAGAGAGAAATTTTAAATATTAAAATGTGATTATTCATCCACCAAAATGGCTGGAGTACTCTGGGATGGGTATAGAGTAGACTTTAAGTTAAAGTCACTGCTGTTTAAAAAACATAGTAATTATGTTGTGGTTATAACAGCTGTTTGACCTCTGAGTTTATCAGTTTGAGATATGCTTTATCAGTATCATGCTTTAGTTGTCTTACTAAATTATCCTCTTCGGTCTTCACCTGGGACACATCCAGTCTCTTCCTGCTGGGGAATAATTAACATCCCGACTTCCACTGAGTGACATCTTTTCAAAGCTTCCTCTTCTTTATTTTTCCTCTTCCATCAAAAAATGTTAGAATACTTGAAGATCCCATTGTACTTCTGAAAATCAGGCTATTTATATATAAATGGCAAAATAAAAAATCAAGTTAGGCTGCTAGGCTCTTGGGTCTTGAAAAGTTTAGCCACTGCAGCTATGTAAATCCCAGTGCTCTGGCTCCTAGTGGGTACTAGTCAATTAGAACATGGGTATTTGTATGCCAGATAGTTGAGAAGCTGTATATTAACATGTAAATTGGCCCTCAGCCATAATTTAAGTACTAGGATAGCTGAGAAAATAACATTTCTAGTAACTATATCATTTCTGTAGCTACTGAAAATTATATTTCAGTGTAATGCAATGGAAGACAGTCAAACTTTCAAGTCTTTGGTAAGATCTTTAGGAAAGATCTTGCACAAAATAACTTGTGTGAGCCTATACATAGCGCTGAAGCCTGGCACAGTTCACTATCTGGATATTCAGGTTGGGCTTCATATTTTCCAATGTCAATGGCCATTAGAATTGGGATATCAGAACAAAAATGAAAGTCTTCAACTTGATATAGTAACTCTGTTTTGCTTATTTGTTTTTTTGCAGATTATTGACTAAACAAATAAGAGACCCAAGATCTGAATGTGCAGAGCTGCACAAACTGCTTCAAAAGTAGGTATTCCTTCCTAACTGTTCTTCAGATTTATGAAGTTAAAGGCAGACTATTGTAAACTTTAATGGTAGTTTCATCATAGCTAACTCAATTATCTATTTTTTTAACTAGAATGGAGCAAAATAGCCAAAAGCAAAGTAACAAAGCAGAGAGAGTTCAAAAGGTGAGGATTTTCTTCTTGATGGCAGATGGTTGACTTTATATTTTTTTTAGTTAACATACCTCTCCACCAATTACTCCATCCCAGATACTGCTCTCTACTTCAAACATGCTAGCGTTCCTCATCTAACGTTATGCATTTGTGGTCTTTTAACCAAGATAGTGTGGCAAACATTTGAGCCATGACATTTTTTCCCTCCCCCATTAAGGTTCGCTCCAGGTGGGCATCTGTAATGGAAACACTTACATTCTTGGAAAAGGAGAAAGAAGTTGTAGATTCTGTTGTTGATGGTCACGTGGACCAGTATGCTTTAGATGGAACTAATGTCACTATCAACGTTCCAAGGCTGCTGCTTGACAAAATTGAAAATCAAATGTACAAAGTATGTGATTCTTTAAAGTACCTAATACTTGTCTCTTCATGTTTGTGCTTTTTATTCATAGAACTCCTAGTTGCCTTACAAAAGTGACAAGTGAAATTATTATCACTTAATGGAGCTGCACTTCTGTTTTGTCATTTGTTATGTGCCCAGAGTAACGCAGCATACTTCTCATAGACCTGGGAACATGCCTTGATTAGTGTTGCATCAGATGCCAAGTATTCTTGCGTAGCTGGGGAGAACGAATAAATCTGATCTGATTATATTTAATGTTCTTACTGTAACCTGCCCTACAAACATGCACAAATGCAGTAATGATATCATGTTTGGGTGAAGGAAAGGCCTAGATTACTTTTGGAAAAACACGTGGGGGAATTTCTAAGACATATATGGAAAACATGATCTTTCCTCAAACTTAAAAAAAAAAAAAAAATGTTTAGAGAGGGAGATGTTGGTCATTGTCAAAATTGAGGAATAAGGAAAAGTAACAAGACAATTGGTTGGGGGCTTATTTTCTTCTACATTCAAATGTGCTTGTAGGTATTGAGGTAAAATGTCTTGCAGTATGGTGTTACAAATATTCTTTATTTGAAGTCCTATTTCAAGTGTAAACATCACTAAAGCTATTAAATCAATAACTGCATTGCTAATCCCATATTAAAATGAACACTTAAAACTAACTTTATTTTTTCTGATTACATTTTGCATTTCACTCTGCTTGGACAACAAAACTAGACTGGTCAGACTCATGCATTGTGTATGTTGCTGTTCAGGTTCATAGAATTGCTGGGTGGTTACAAACTGTGTTCGTTAAAATGTTTTCATTTCATGTTAATATATAACCCCTCTAAGCAGCCTTAATTTTCTGGATCTAAACCAAGGGGAGTATCTCTTAATTTAAAAAAAAAGTACAGATTGATAATCATAAGAGGTTTTTTGTATCCCTATACTATACCTCCTCATAGAAAAAGTAGCGGTCTAATAACTGATGTATCTATGTAACTACTAATCAGTTTTCTTTTATTTTCAATATTTGAAGTTGCATATAGGAAATGTATATGAAGCTGGAAAACTCAATCTGTTAACAGTCATTCAATTATTAAATGAAGCATTGAAGATTTTAAGATATGAACGTCAACAAGTTGACCATGAGGCACTAAAATTAGATCTTCAGTATATTGAAGGGAAGACCAAATTTCAGAATAAAATTTTATTGGGTCTGAAGTCCATGAGGTAAACTCTCTTAACATTTTTTCTGAGGCTCTTTATGCTTATTTTCTTGCACAAGGGAAGCTGTAGTCTCCTGTGTCCCCCTTCCAAAATAACACAACACTTCATATTTTGGCCTTATTTGCTTTACTTAGAGAACATGCTGATATCAGCTCTACTCTTGATAGATATTTTGGCTGACAAATTCATTGGTGTTACTTGGGGTTTTACATCTACAGAGGCATCTGCAAACTTCAGCATTTCCCCTCTTCTCTCTTTATGAGCAAGCCAGCTTTGCTCCTGGCTGAAAATGGAGGTTGGGCATCTTAGTTCAGTGATGGTAGTGAAGGATTCTTACTCCTTTGATCTTAAATGATAGGTGAGAAATCTATTGTACTGGCTAAATTTTAGCATAGTAAACTGAAATTAAGATTTTAAATCTCTTGTATTCACCCTTTAATTATTTTAGGTATTGTGTTCTTTAAAGACTCTAATGACAGTGTTTTAGTCATTTATCTATGCTTTCTTTGCAAAGCTTGTATTTGGTATGTAAAACTGGTTTGTAAAAAAGAAACAACTGGACACTTAAGTGGGCGATACTCTAGAACTCTGTCTCGTTAAATTTGAGTGACTATATATTTATATTATCTGACAATTGTTACAAGATAAACAAAACCAGCAACTAAATATACTTTATGATAGCACAAAGTTGTCCATCCCAAGCAATTGCAACATACCCAGGGAAAACATCTGATCTCTATCAAAGTCTGCTTTTTATGTAACATGATTTTACTTCCAGTACAGATACTTAAGGTCCGTTTGTTTTTTAAATGTTGCAGGCACAAACTGAAGCGAGAGGATCACGTGTCCATAGTGGAATCAATTGCTGAAAAACAAAGAGATTGGGATATGAAGTGGGAAAACTTCCTTGGCCAGTCTCCCTTCAGTTTAATTAAAGATCAGAATCCAGTAAGTAATATGAGCTTTTTGGAGAAGTTAGAGTATGGCTGTTTTCTGGGGTTGAGAGAGCTGAAGCAGACTTTCTAACAAATATATAGCTGCAGTAGAATCCTTTTAATGCTTCCAGTGTACCAGATATTAAAAATGTTCTAGCCTCTTTAGACTTTTAAAAATGAGTAGGTGTA
The DNA here is from genome assembly GCF_002925995.2 of Terrapene triunguis. NCBI lineage: Eukaryota > Metazoa > Chordata > Testudines > Emydidae > Terrapene > Terrapene triunguis. Next base: position 5,377,650 of record NW_020664464.1, on the reverse strand, counting down.
AGTTTAGTTCAAAGTAGACATGAGTCCTTTATGATAACCAATCAAAGTTGGTACCCTTATAGGTAATTCAAAGTTGGTCCCTTCAGGTCAGGAGTGAGTCGTAGTAGCAAGTCAGTGGGCAAACTTGCATAGCAATTACCTCATGTAATTCTCTGTAGTTAATTTTCAAGTGGTATTTGTCTTTGAGCATAAAATGTACTTTATAAAATTTGACCAGGTAAGTTTTTAGTCTATTTCCAATGAATGAAGGATAACGGTTTCATAGCATCTGCTAAACACTTTCTTGTAATCTCACTGTGTCTGGCCTTTAGTTAAAAAAGTTGCATCACTTTCAGTAGTGTCAAATATTACTGATCTGAAGTCTTTCACAAAAAATAACTATTTAATAATTTATTTTTATTTTGAAAAGGTACTTGATTTGTTACCAGCTATGTCTCCTCTTTCTTTCGATCCTGCAACAGAAGAGGCTTATAAAAGCAGCGTCTTCTGTAAATATCCAGCATCAATTCCAGGTGAGTAAATTGGATAAGGTTTTTGGTTATCCCTAGGGTGTTGCATGGCCTGAAATGATTCTCTGCTTGCCTTTGATACTCCAGTCCTCAATAGATCCTTGTCATGGCAGTCTTCTTCTGACAGATGAGTGCTGAGGAATTTTTTTTTTTTTTTTTTTGGAGCCTTTCAGTACTGCTTCTTGTGTCTGCCAAAAAATAAGACTTTCTTGTTCATGGAGGAATAAGGAAACTTGGGCTGAGAACCCAGCTCTTATCAGAGGAAAACTGCTAATATGTCTAAAACCTGGATTTCAGTGCCACTTTCATCTCACTAATGCATGGTGAGCGTTTAAAGTATATTGTCTCTTGCAATTGTCATGAGCCTTGTTTCTCCCCCACTTAGTCAACTTTTTTTTTTTATTATTAAAGTAAAACCCTTGTGGGTCCAGCTATTAGATTTCTAACTGCAATAACTTAAACCTGTTTCTAGTAGAAACATTCATTTTTAGGCTGGATAGGTAACACTACAAAAACCCAAGGAAGTCTCAGAATTCTGGTAACACTTCCATAGCATGTATGTTTGCCTTCGCTTTCTTGCATGCAGATTCCTGGCTGGAAGTTCTTTTAATTTGCAGTTTTTAATAATTCTAGAGAACCATCCTGGTTATTACTCTGCCTTTGTGATCTGTCTGTTGCATTAGCACAATATGTTTTTAAGTTGGTTAAAATTGTGTTCACTAACATCCATTTCTACAAAGAGCTGCCTGCATATTAACTGTAGCTAACTCCTAGAGCTTAATTTAGAATATATTGGCATTGTAAATGTAGTGATATAATAAGAGGTTCTTGTGGTTGAAGTGGCATTATTTTTGATAGTTTTTTTTTAAATTAAGTTATCACTTGGGTTGAATTTTTATGCCTGCAATGAATCAAAATACTGAATTTCTGTTAATTGAAGAGCCCTTGTACTAAACTGTGTATGTCTTTGCTATTGTTTGATATCTGCACACTTTTTCTGCCCACTAGCTTCGTGCCGTAACTTATTTTCTGGTATTGGCAAATCACTGTAGAGTACATAAGGGTTTTGTTAAATTGGCATTTTGAATAGCCTTTTGAACTTGTCTGCTTATAGCACTCCTAGATCTAAAATTGTCACCTCTGGTCCTTTATAATCAAAGAAAACAGACCAGGCAAAAAGTGGTAACAAATCTCTTCCATTCTCTATTCTAGATACGCCAAAAAAGGATTGTCAAGCAAATGACGATAAGAAAGAGGATGCAGCAATGGAAAGTATAATGGACACCACATCTACAGGAAGGTATGATTAAAAAATGATCTTGGACCATTTAATACATGAGTAAAAGAGGTCAACCGGTGCAGACGGTTACTTTCCTCATTAAGATTCTTTCTCTAAACACTTTCTTCTATGAAGCTTTTACATAATCCCTACAAAGGATGAAACTATATAACTATCCCTATCTTGAGGGTCCAGAGTTGCATGGCAGATGTTTACCCTAGTTGGTTCTCTATGGCATTTTAGAAGGTTGTATTTTTCATGGATCCACATAAGGACTCATACAAACACCTGAAAGCTGTTATGTTTGAAAAAATAAAGGGAGTAAAAATTTCAACAAATTTTGACTAGTTATCTCATTCCTAGAAATCAGTTCATATCATTTGCATCGGAGTTCTCTTCAGATTATCAAAGCAGTTAAAGCTAGACTTGTGTTATAGTGAGCGACTTTATGTAACTTTCTGAAAATTCCAAGAAACTAAATGTATAACATGGACAAATACCTATGTTATAGAAGGTGGTAAAACAGGTAGGAATACTACTATACATAATTAGATTACTTGCTTCCTAGTGAGTGAACTGAATTTTAATAGCATAGTTTTTAAAAGAGAAATAGGTAAAATTACTTAGAAGCAGTGATGGTATTTAGTTTAGTTCTTCTGCTTTGCCCATCAGAGCTGACTTAAACTTGTACTAGTAGCCAACTATCTGACTTCATAAAACACCTACAATACAATTCAAATCCACAAGCACCAAAAGGCTTACAGGCAGGTTACTTAACACTTTCATGTGGTGTGACAAGTGAACTGAAATACATTGATACTAAAATGATGCCCTTATCCTTCAACCGTTTGCTGTAGAACTCAAGTTGATCTCAAATTCCCAATACAAATAATACACTTCTCTTTATATAAAGTTCCACTCTAGAAGTATGTGTGGGAGTTTCATATTTATTACTGCTTGGGAGACTGATACACAAATAGGGCTAAAAATTCGCTCTAATTGTCACAAGTCCCTCCCTATAGTAAAACTGCCTTCTGATGACCGGGATGAATTGAGGGAAATCATAACGGACAGATACGGGGCAGACAATATACTGAGCTTCATAAGACTTATATGCAGCATGTTTGGTTTAGTTTCAATAACTGGAATCTTGTCTGTTTTTAGGATGCTCTCACACTTGCAGTCAGCTACACAGAGCTTTCTCACAGCTGAACCCAGCAGTGTGGTACTTGAAAAGGTCAGTTTTTAATAGCTTAAATTGTCTTTGGAAAAAAATTAAACACTTGAGAAGTTTGTATTCTGTCTGCATTAAGAGATTGCAAGGTAAACTTGACATACTTTCCTGGGTCCTGCTGGTAGATTGAAAATGGTTATGATGTTAGCAGAGGATTCCCCAGGCATTGGGAAAATCGCCAGGCTGCATAGCACCTGTGATAAGTTTCCAAGCCCGACTCCCAGCATAGGAAGTGTCTGTAAAACACCAGTAATATCTGGTTGTTGGAACAGCTCCTTCTGGGGGCTCTGAAATGGCAGCACAACTTGAGCACCATCCATAGGTCCAATACTAAATTATGCTTCAGGGTTTGCATGGTGGTCCCAGGTTGAGGAAGGTAAGTATGGTCTAAAAAGCACCTTTGCTGCATCTTGGCTGCACTAGGCACAGAAAGGGCAAACCCAAGGGCTTGCTGTTATCTCATAGACTTTAAGGTCAGAAGGGACCATTATGATCATCTAGTCTGACCTCCCGCATGATGCAGGCCACAAAAGCTGACCCACCCACTCCTGGAATATCTATATGCAATGCTTTACCTACGTAGGCATGCTTTGTGTCCACTTAAAATCTGACTGGAACAAATGTTTTTTTCAGTGTTTGATTTACTATTTGATTAAACTAACACTGACACTACAGGTGCTGTGCAGTTTAGTATGGTAGTTCCTTCAGGTTGTACATTTTCACAATATAAGACTTAAAAACTTCTTTATATTCCTTTAGGATGTACATACTACAACTCCAAAAAGGAAAGAACAGTCTGTTTCTCAAAAAATCTTAAAATATGCAGTGTACAAACCTAGACCAATAGAAGCTTGGGAGAACGGAGACACTCATGTACTCCAATCACCAACTGCAATTAGAAGAGAAGATCCTGTTAAGAAAGCACAAGAGCAACTGGCAGAAGAGGTTAGGAGAGGCTTCACTTCTTAATTACACTTCATTCACTAATCCTGATCTTCTAAAGATAATTTGATCTTGGTACTCATTTGTTTATGATAACTGTTCTTATTTAATTGTAGCTGTCTAAGCTTAGTTTTCAGTCCTTTAAGAAGAAAAGGATGAAGGCTATAATTTAAAAGTACACATTGCTCAATTACAGTACAATAGAATACTCTTAATTGGAATATCCTAGTGGGTGGTGGCCTTTCTGATTTACCAGAAGAAAAGTAATGCTGCTGTGCAGGAATCTATGAAGCCCATAATATTACTGGAGAGTGTTTACAGTGCTTGGATATTTCTAAGGTACCTCATTTCTGTATTTGTATTAGATTTCTGTAAGTAGGCCTACTTCCACTGGGAGAGGGCCTAAGCCTGTCCCTCTGTTGCATCTACTGCTGACACTGTGCAGTAAATAGAATAATAGTCAAGTATATGTAGCTGCCGTTGATGGAACAAACTAATAGCCCAGAAGAGGGAGGGTAGAAAGTTTGAATTCCTTTTCTATATCACACAAATATAGAAGGGACTGAAAGCTATTAAGGCAACAAACTATCAGAGCCAGTATAAGATTCATGAAAGCGTACCAACTAAACCATGCTGTTAATCAAAGATTGCTTGTTCTTATTAAGCAGCCGTCATTGGTCTTCCTTGGGAGACTACGTGATTAAGCATACCCTGGTGACATAGAGCTTATTGTACCATTCGTGCATTTTTTTTTTTATATGCTTGACAGAGTTGATGCTTTTCCTTTATTTCACTTACTGAAAGCTTTCTGCAACTTACAAAACTGATCTTAGGTCTATAACTAGTACATATTTTGGCATTTAACTATAGCATCTGAATATTGTTGGACAAACATTTGGACGTGGCAGATGTGTGCAGGCACTTTAAGTCCTTTGAAGGGAATTTTTGTTACAAGAACCTCAAAGTTGTGCTATATAGTGAGATGGAAGACTAAGTGTCTTCATCCCTGAAATGGTGTAGTTAATTGTCAACTGCACTCAAGAATATTTGTTCATTAATAGAATATTGACATCCTAAGTGATTGTGATTTTCCCATAATTGTACAGATTGGAACTGTCAAAGTGAAAGCTTAATACTTCTCTTAAATGCTTTTCATCCAGGACTCTTAATTCCTGGTTAATAATGAATCTCACTTCTTTGTCTCTCAGGGAATCTTGTCTCCATTTTAAAGAAAGATGGGTGAACTAAAGCATGGGCTGAAACAAGTCAGTGGTAAATTAGAGAATAGAATGCAGAATTTGATTTCCAGTCTCATATTCTGACCAGGAAGCTTTCCGTTCTTTTCCCACTTCCTCACTTTAAAAGGCGCATTTTCCATAATCTCACACTCACACACACTTTAAGCAAGGGTTGTGGAACTCCTAGAGCTCTGGAGTGGGTGGAGAGAATGGGATTCATTCAGTGCTATTATTGGCAGGAACAAAAGTTATTATCTTCCTCAACAGTTTCCATTCTCTAACCTTTCTCCTACAGGTTGCAGATGTAGTGGTATCAGAATTGACTCAGGGTGCTGGAGGAAAAGGAATGGAGTTAGATGACCTAATTGGCTCATTGGCTTCTAACCCTTTCTTAACAAGGAAACAGATCCCACGAACTCCAGAAAATCTGAGTAAGTTCTGTTTTCATAATGTAGAGTAGTTAAACTTCAGTGAATTTCTGTTTAATAGAGATGCTGCCATGTTAAAGGACAGCCCCACCCCCACCCCTCCAAACACTGCTCAATCACAATGGCTTTAACTCCTAACAGTTGTCATCAGGATGACATACTTATTATCTGTAACACAACATAGTACCTGTAACAAAATGAACATAGTATGACTAAGGCAGTGTAAAGCAGTGTTTCTCAATGACTGGTGCACGGACTGGTGCCAGTCCCAGAGATCTTCCTGATACAGTTTAGGAAGGCAACAAGTGGTTTCTGGTATCTAAAAGGTTGAGAAACACTGGTATAGAACTCCTATGGCATCACCTCTGCTGTCAGCATTCGGGGCATGGGTGGGAAAACATCAATCGTTTCAAAGGTAGCATGTTTACACTTTTATAAAAGTAGAAAAATAGGTGGCTAAACAATATGGAATTGCACTGAATATGTTCTTAATTTGTTTCAATCTTAGTTACTGAAATTAGAAGCTCATGGAGAAAAGCTATTCAAGCTGAAGATCCTTCAGATACAGAGTTGGCTCAAACTGAAATGGTGACAAAAGAAGCTCCATTGGATCTAGAGTCTGCAATTTGTAGCCGAATAGATTCTAGTATGGCCTGCTTTATGTCTTCATCTCACATGTCTGACCTTAATGTTTCTAATTTACTAGAAGGGAAATCTTCAGTAAGCTGGATGACACCTGCACCTAAAAAGCACGTGGTGGTTAGTCACATCAGTGAATCGCCAACACAGATACCAGCTACAAGAATGACAGATAACGAAAGATCCTGGGAGCTTGGATCAAAACATACTGTTTCAAGTAAAAGTCTCACAGAAAATCTAGAAGAATCTGTCTTTCCAGCTGTAGATAAGAGCATGAATCCTCTGGATAATAGTGCAGAGAGAGATATTAAAACAGATGCTCTATCATCTTATTTTTGTCAGAATTCTTCAATGCATACAACTCTGCCATGGGATGCTTCTCAAATGGTAAGTGGTACTAGTTCTGACAGTCGTGAAGTTATCCAGTTTGGAATACTACATGAGACTCTTCCAGAGGAACTTGGCAACATAAGTCTTAATAGCTCTAAAAGTTTAGAGACTGATGATGAAGTCGAAGGTAACTCAAGGGACAGCAAGTCTTTAGAAAACATAGTGAAAAATGAATGGGCCGCTCAAGAAGGCAAACAGGATTTAGAGTCTATTCGCAACAGGTATGAAGCACTGAAAAAGACAGTTTTTGGAAATGAGGCAGATTCATTTCAGTCACCTAGAAAACAATTTCTGAGGCATAGATCAGAGATAAACCTTACTCCAGGATGCACAGAAACAAAAGAAGTATTTAGTCCTCTAGGAAAACTCTATGCATTGGATGCAGAGTATATCAAGACACCTTCACGCATGTCTCTTTTTGAAAGAAGGCACACTTTTTCTCCACTGATTGCATTTTCTCCAGTTCAAGACAGACTAAGGCCAATGACGCAAAAGAAACCTGGAGACTTCCTGCATAACTTGAAGGGTAAGTTTGTGCTTTTGACAGGATTGTGCCACTATCTGTACATGTGGAACTCTTCACTTCTGGGTTTCCTGAACATAATCTGAGCACTTGGCTTCTGCTTTAGGAGTTAAGGGGAAGAAGGGAACCACCAAGGTAGTGGATTGTTGCCACAATTACAGCTACTGTCATTCTCCCTGGAAGGAGCAATGTAGGGGTGTGTGTGTATCTTATATTTATATAGAGATAGATATAGAGATAGATATAGAGATAGATACATATATCTATATATATAGATATAGATATATAGATACATATATCTATATATATTAAAAAAAAAAATCATGGAAGGAGCGAGAAAGATGTAGATCTGACCTTTGGGTTGTGTGCACTTTCTGATGTCTTAGTCTTTTCAGCAGTGGAGTAGAGGGAGCCTTTTAAACTTTTTAAAAAGTGTATATTCAGGACAGTCATCCTCCAATATACTAGTTTCTAAAGATTTCACATATGCATAGTTTTCCTTTCTTGAAAAATGACACTTCTCCCCAGAGGTGGGTGATTAAATTGATAAAGTCCATATCTTGCAAGTTACATTTTCCAAATATGGAACTATGGGAGTCTTTGCCAGACTATAAACACCAAAATGCAAGAGAGACCTAGGTAATAATACTTACGCTAATGAAACACAACATAGCTTTCCACACCAGAAACAGAAATACAGTGGCACTAGGCATTTACTGGTACACCTGTAAGCATCAATCAGTATACTTGAGTAATTAGTATGACAGGAATTAGCTTTGTAAGTGCACTTGCATTTAACGTGGACCCTACTCAACTGTCAGTCTACAGTAAGTATCCAGGACACTTTCACTTAAATGTCAAATGGAAAAGTTGATAAGTTGAATTTAACAGGTTAATCTTAAAGGGACAATGACAGACTACAAGATTGCAATGCACTTTATGGGGCTGCATCCTGCAACTATCAAGAAACTGAAGATAGTAATGAATGTAACTGTTTGGTTAAGTGGTCCTCCATAAATTGTACTTGCTGTCAGTTAACTTATAAACAGCTTAGATGACACCTGAAAGCTAAATGTCCTAAATGGTTTGGGACCAGATTGCTTATTACAAATACATGCAATGTCATGGAAGGAAATCAAGCAGACACTTAAACTAGTTCTCTCTTGGCCCTGCTTGCTGGGAGCTCTGAGTAATCTACATTCAGTAACATTCTCACTCATTGGAAGTGACTTAAAGATCATCACTCCTGTAGTCCACATTTGATAAGCCTTTTCTCCCTCGGCAGCAGCGGGTAGTTAATATATATTGCTACATAACTGATGCTTTTACATATACTAAACAGCAATAACACTTTAAATTGGCTGCTTACAGGTTGTACTTCCAGTGTTGGTATACACCAGAATCCTCTCTAGTTATTAGTTGCAGCTTCTTTGGTTGTGCAGATATGGGAATTTTTCCTTTCCCTGATTTGGAACAATTGCATCTGTAGGAAGTGTCCCGAAACACTACTGTCTTTTTCCTAAGGCTATCTGGTATGTCAAATTTTTTAATACTATACATTTATATAACAATACATTCTTTTTCTAGAAGAAGAGAATTTGAAGGAGAAACTGGATGCAAAAGAATCATCATCTGATATAAAGACACGTAAAGATGAAGCAGTTTCACACTTAATAGAATTATGATGCACTTGGATGCGTAATGCTTGTGTACTAAACAATTAGACGTATAATTTAAAATGCTATTTGTAATTTACATTTTTCAAACTCATTCTTCCATTTCAGACAGAAATTCTGCCAATACATCGTTAAAATAAGCATTTAAATGTAACCTGGGAAGAAATTTCCTTTGTGTACTGTGTCCATTAAGGCTGAATTCTTTCTTTGGTCATTGACCAGAGGGACTTGGAGATTTTTGACCATTGATATGAGAAGACTAATAGTCAGATGTGTGGAATCAAACATTTTGTTGGATTGTGTGGTTAAGTCATGCACACTGAAACTCCTGAGGCTGACGCGACTTCCTAAAACAGTTCACATTTTAATCTGAAGTATTTAAAAAAAACTAGTCAAGGACCCTGTTGAAAAATGACATTTAACCACGTGCATTATAAGATATCAAGGATATCATTCTTTAATTTCTGAAGTCTAGCAAAATTGGAACTTTAATTACCACACAAATTGTGAATGGACTTTGTAGGAGAAAGAGGATGGATTCTTGTAAAGGCCCCCTCTCCCCAGTTCCCTGTTTGGGGAATGACGTTTGCCTCCCAATCTGACTTGTCAAGTTTATTTTATGGAGGCCCTTTTTCTGCCACCAGCTCTGGTGCCCCAATTCCACAGCAGCCTGGTTCCACTGGTAGTACCCTTGGTTATAGCATTGTTTGTCAGGAGAAATGATGGGGCTATTCAGAAAAGGCCTGGAGACCTTTCCTGCCCTGCCCATTGTAAGCAACTGAAAACTTCTGTGTATTCAGATCAAGGTGTGGGTGTGATTTAGCCTAATTTATTGACTTGCAAGGGAAGAGAATCAATTTGGTAAGATGGAGCACTGATGTCTATGGCCTCACTACTCCACCTTCCATAAACAAACCTCTTGACTTAAAACTCTGGGGACCAGTGACTGTTCAAGTAGAACTAAAGGCAAAGTGAGGAAAGATTTAGGGAGAGGGGAGTCAAGTGGAAGAAAGGCACATGAAGAGTAGGACAAAGGAGTGCTCCCAAACACTGTAACTAAGCCCACTAACGACCAATTAGAAATCCACTTGTGGGTTAAAGTAATTTAGGATTTTTGTCTAACTTTAGATTTCATGTTTGACTTTGTCTTGTGTTTATTTAAACTTTGTTTTTAAATAGTTTATTAAAATGAAAAACAGTTTTCAATCTTGTTACAGAAATATTTAATTTTATAAACTTCATCCTGCAAACCCAGTCTAAGATTTGTCTACCTGTGTTCTAGGCAGTGAAATGGGACTTGATATCTAAAGTGACTCTGCATTACTATGAAATAAAGAGAATTAGTAGCATATTTACTCTAGAAATCATAAACTGAGCTCCAGTCCAGCACTGGGCTGAGGACTTTGTAGAGTTGTCTTTATCATTGTTGAACACCAGCCACTGATCGGAGTATACAAAATGATATGTTTCAATGAATTTCCATTTTAAATGGTCAAAATAATTGACACCAAATGACCAGGATTTGCTGGATAAGGTGGTATTGTAGAAGACAAGCAGGTATTGTTGGAGCAAGTACAGTAAGAACTAGATAATCTTTGTCTTCAGGAGAAACAATTGGATATAAGGTTTTAATTACTAAACATGTTAGAAGGGTTGGATTGTTTAATCATGGAGAAGTTTTTTTTTCCATCAGCCTGCCTATGAACAGACACTGTGGCTGCCTCCCTTCATATAATTCTCCACTGCTATAAAAATGCTTACACAAGTATTTCTTCGCCCTTGTTTGTTTTTTAAAAATCTGCATTCCATGGGCTAGGAAAGATGGAATTTCTCTTCAGCAGTCAATGCAAGAGTGAAAAAATTAAGCCCTTTATACAAGTCTTTGACCTCTTGGGCCCTCCATGTGACTTTTGCATTATGCCTTTGTGATGGCAGGTAAGTTAGCAGTTCAGAAGGTGATGGCCATTTGCTAAGTAAAATGTCATCTTAGAAAAGTATATTTCCATTTTTTTTTTTTGCCATCAACTTTCTCCTACCAGATTAATTCACTAGTCCTACTTTACACACTGAATTCTGATGACAGCTAAGTCTGAATTTGGAAGGCAGAGCAAGATTACTTTCACTAGCTGAAGTTGTTACTATGAAAAAAAAAGATACGGTGTGGGCTTGTTTATCCTCAATGATTTTCGATATCAGTATACATTGATCCAAACAGTCAGTCACTCATTCTGTAATCCACATTTAGCTGCCACTATTGGTGCTTCATTCTAGCTCACTCTTCAGTATTAAACATGTAACTGTCACATTCAGTGTACTGGTGCTTTGTGATATACTGACGGGGTACAAGGTGAGGATATGGAAGAAAGATGAATGGTGCCATACTAAAGTTGCTTTAATCTAAGAATCTGAAATATGATATGAAGTACCTTTTAAAACTGCATAACCCACTCATCCTATAACCTATGTGGTCCAGACTCTAGGTGTTTGCTATATTGGCAACATCATCATTAATGGAAGCAGAGTAACTGTGTTATTCAATAGTCGAAGCTATGTTGCCTTTACATTAAACTAGTGTGACAAATCAAGATTAAAAAAGAACATAACCTACATGGAGGCCAGAATCTGTGCCCTGCAACTGTTGAGCAGTAGGTGCTGTTGTCACGGCCATTCAGAGTGCCATCAGCAGCAGGGGGATTGCAGAATAAGAATTTGAGTAGAGAAGGGAGAATTCAAACATACCTGCTTAATGTATTGACAAAAACAAATTTCCTATTACTAGCACTGGCACTATATTGATAGTTGATCTAGTGCATTGACTGTTTAAGTTACATATTTCATACATTTAAATATAGGAAAGGTTTATTGTTAAACTACATTGTGCAAATGCATTTTGCTATGTTTACTATAGTGTATGTGTACTGCAGGCTACTGCCCCAGTCACAATATGGCAGTAATATCAAGGTTGCAGTGACTTATTTGTAAGACAAAGCCATGGAATGTCCTTGCTGGTGGGGGAACCTTTCCACTCCCTCCACAATGAAATAATCAGTGGTAGATGTCAGTTCATATTTTATTGATGCTTTTTTATTTAATCCCATGCTTTAGGTTATAAATGCATAACTATTTTAACCACTTCTCATAAAATCAAATATTGTGTACCAATGATTTTACTTTTCATGTACCTTAGCATTCTTCCACATCAAATGAGCTCTTGCATACTTCAGTTGCTGTGTGTAGTGCACATACTACTGCCATGTATCCAGCTCTTTGGGAAGAAACATATCTACTGTCTAAGAACCTAACACCTTCACCAACAATTCAGGACAGAAGAATATTGTATCCCAGTGTTTTTCTAACTCATCTGTAGTTAGATGACTTCTTAAAACAAGAAATGTGCACTGCCTAACCTCCCACTCTATTTCCTCTCTCTGGTGAGGGAGGGTGGCTGTACTTTAAGAATTACTGCTATAGCCTGGTGAAATGCCAGAGGAAGTGCAGGTAGAATGTACTCAGATTGCAATTGGGCCAGATCTGCTAGGGTTAATGTGCTACCTCCTATGCAAAATGCTATTGTTCAAAAGGTCACTGCTGCTTAAAGCCTTGAGTTCATCTTATCCAAAGGACAGCTCTTCCAGTACCACAGGGCTCCCTAATAGGAGATTGAGGCAGTCATTCAAGAATGACACAGAGAAGAGCTGGCACTGGACCATTTTCTGTAGCTCCAGTCCCTTTATTCTACAGGTTGGGCTGTGTTCAAAAGCATTTCTGAAGCAGTTTCAGGTAATGCAGTTTTGCCAGCCTGTGTACAACTTCTTTCCTTTAAACTAATTAAACTGCTCATGCCAAAGGCTGTGCCTACCCTAGACTTTTCATTTCAACTTCCCCACTCTGGAGGAGGAAATTTCATTCTTATCCAGCAGTCCTGCTCCACCAGCTGTGGCAGCCCAGGTGGGCTATTGACTAGCTGCCAGCATTTTAACACTATCTAGAACAGGCCTGCACAACATGCGGCCCATGTGGGCTCACTGTGTGGCCCGCGGGGGGTGAGTAGGCAAGCCACGGGTGAGGGAGGGGGGCTGAGGAGGCAAGCAAGCAGGCAGTGGCGAGGGGGCAGGTGAGCCAGCGATGGGGGAGGGGAGCTGAGGAGGCGAGTGGTGAGTCAGTAGTTGACCTGTTCTACTGATCTGGTCTGGCTCCCATCCCCTCTCCAAGGGTTGCAGCTGTCTGGAGGTGCCTGCCTTCCACGACTTCCTCATTCACACCTCATTCATTCAACAGGGCAATTGATTACAAAGTGGGGGGAAGATCTTATTCTACTTCTAGCAAAAAGACAGTTTTCTTTTACCTTAATTATACTACATTAGGGGCCCGCTATAACACATTACCAAGGTTCAATACCGCTGTTTCGGTGGGGCGATGCTGTGGGGGGGGGTTGTTTTGGGGGGGCTGGGCGGTGCTGGGGGGGTTTCGGCAGCACTGGAGGTGTTTCCACGAGGCGGGCGGCACTGGGTGTGTGTGTTGTGTTTCAGGGGGGCTGGGTGGCGCTGGGGGGGGGTGTTCAGCGGGGCTGGGGTGTTTCGGCCCTCAGCTGTTTTCTCTGGAGTAATATGGCCCTCGCCGCTTTACGAGTTGAACAATTGGTCCTTAAAACGTGAGTGGCTAGTCTATACAAGTGTGTGTCTCTCTTCCCCCATCCACACCCTCCGTAACATTTTTAAGTAGTGTAGACAAGGCCTTGTCTATCCAGGTGCCGATCCAGCCCCATTGTGCCCAGCCCAGGTGTCGGGGAGTCATTAATTACCTACACTGTAGGGACTATGCTGACAGCAGAGTTGAGCGCTAAGGCTTGCCCTGGTGACCTCACAAAGGCTCCCTGGGTGACTGGGTGGTTGTAATCCCCTGGACCTCGCAGTGCTGTTTGGGGCTAGATGAGAAGCAAGAGATTGAGGAGAAGCTCGAGAGCAGAGGCGGCCGGGAAGCTCGGGCGTGCGGCCGCAGGGAAGTGGACTAGCTGTGCTATGTAGTTCACTTAGTACCGTTCTCACCTGCTGCAGCGAATCCGGCTTCCGGCTGGGGCTAGCCCTGTCCCTGGAGCTTATAGGAACTTTCTCCGAAACACGCCCTTGGAGGGGCTGCTATTAAAGCGGCTCTCGGCCCCAGAGCTTCTGCTGGGGGGGAGAGACAGCGGCTCTAGCTCCAGCCCGCCGCAAGGATGTCGCCTCCCGTGACTCCGCCCACCAAGAAGTGCATCTGCCAGCTGTGCTCCTGCGGGTATGTAAGAGAGCCGGCCGGACTGGCAGCTTCAGGGCAGGACCCTGCTGTGCTGCTGCCATAGGAGCCCGTGGGCATTTAGCCGCTCTTATCTAGGAGTAGTATCGCCCCCCCCCCCAAATCAGAGGGTCTCTAGGATGGATTTTGCTTAGATGTTAAATTCCACTGGGCCTGGGGCACGTGTGACTGCAACTGGTAGGTAGTGCCCCAGTTGCTAAGACTTCACGAGGGGGGATGAGTAAAGGGAAGAGGGCGAGAGAGAGGAGTTTGAGTGGATTTAAATCTTTTCTGAAATAGTCTTATTAAAATATACAGGGATGTAACTTTTCTGTGTTGTATCTATCTGCGACTGTATCACTCCATTATTTGTAGCTTGTTTTGTTTTCTATTTATTGTAAAATCTTCATTCTAACTGTTCATTATTTATTTCTAAACTTTCTTGTAGGTAATTGAAATGTGCCCCCAATAAGAGAGCTTTAAATTTCTTGGCTAGAGCCATTCTGGGGGACTGGTATCATTGTTACAAGTCTTTGCTTTCCTGTAGTGAAAAACGATAGTGCTTCTAAATGTGTTTATTCCACAGGGTATGCAGGGTGAGAACGGTAGAAATGGAGCAGACATCTAAATATAACACTGTTCATTCCTCACTTTTTAAATTTCAGTTCTCCAGTGGCTGCTTGTTCACAGCAGTGGTCCAGAAATAACCAGATCTCCTTTTTCATAGGATCCATCCTCCCAAATCTGCAGAGGAAAGAATAAGATTATCAATCAAAACACTCTTTCTGGTTGCAGCTCAATTCCGATAGTCACCATAGATTTAAGACTATAAAACACATCTAACTTCCCCTCAAGGCAAAGGAAAGCTCTGAATAATAAATGAGGGGAAATAAAAATACTATAGTTCATAAATTTATGTGAAAGTTATCCTGAGATTATTCTATGTTCCAACTTGCTTGGGCTTGTTAGTGAAAAGAATTCTGCTAACACACTTTTGTATTTCAACTATGACAATAGATACATTTTTGCAAAATGTCTTTCTTTATTGTTCTCGCTTATGGTCTGTCTAATGTCTGTCAACAATTTAAATTATATTATGTTAATTATTTTTTTCATTTTATATTTATATTACGGTAGAAACTAAAAGGTCACAACCAGGTTGGGCCCCATTGTGCTAGGCCAGGGGTCGGCAACCTTTCAGAAGTGGTGTGCCGAGTCTTCATTTATTCACTCTGATTTAAGGTTTCGCGTGCCGGTAATACATTTTAACGTTTTTAGAAGGTCTCTTTCTATAAGTCTATAATATATAACTAAACTATTGTTGTATGTAAAGTAAATAAGGTTTTTAAAATGTTTAAGAAGCTTCATTTAAAATTAAATTAAAATGCAGAGCCCCCCCGGACTGGTGGCCAGGACCCGGGCAGTGTGAGTGCCACTGAAAATCAGCTTGTGTGCTGTCTTTGGCACGCGTGCCATAGGTTGCCTACCCCATGCCAGGTGCTGTACAAACATAATAAATGACCATCTCTGTTCTTAAGAATATAAAATCTAATATAATTGTATTAATCTAATCTACCTGTCCAAGTACTTGTATCAAACTCATTGTAATATATGAGCATCTGTGTTCATTCCTTTCATCTTTCTAGCTCTTTTTTTTTTTTAATTTTATTTTATATATTTTTTTTATCTATGTTGATAACTCCACATTTGGCTCTGTCTGGGAAATGTAACTGAGACTTCAAGCAATGGTGTAGCTCTCAGACTGACATTGTACTTGGGATGTGGTGATGGAGCTAAGTTTCTAGCTTTATGGACTGGATCCACCAAGATGTTGTGCATTTTGTCCCCAACAGAGCAAAGTACTTGAGCGCACAGTTATCTTCAAGCATGTGACTAATCTCATTGAAGTCAATGGAACTACTCACATGCTTTAAGTTAAGCATGTGGGTGTCTTGCTGGATTCGGGCCTATTTTGGCAAAATCTTTGCCATGGTCTTTGGTACATTTATCTTTTGATGGCAATGAGCTAAGAGTGTTGAACATCCGAAGATGTTTCCACCTGAGTTGTGAAGCTCAGGTATGAGATTAAGGCTGTATATTTGGCTCTGAGGGTGAAATGGCTGTTCACTTCTGGAACCCTTTTACCGCTTGCTGACTTGTGGAGTTGTCAGTGCTGTAGGCAGTTACTTGCCCGCCCCTCAGTTTAATGAGGTGTGCAGCAATCTTGTTTTAGCTAAACTAATGTAAAGTGTTTTTATAATTATGCAAATTACTATTGGCATTTACCCAGTAATAAGCAATGTTCTCACTTACTGAGGATTGCGGTGACTTTTGTCCCTAATGGCCAATAAGAGTTTAAAAGTCAGTCTTGCTGTATCTTTTTCAGAATTAAAATTGAACCCGAAACAATGCACTCTGCTCCTCTTGGGCAAAGACTGCCTCATGTTGCTTAACTGAACAATTTAAAGAGGTGGCATGGGTAAGCCCCCAAAAGATTCTTGCCAAGATGTTGGCTGGTGGATATAGATAGTGTTGCACACACCTTTGTGCATCTTACTCTGAAAATCAGACCATTAGTGTCCAAAGCTATATCCCACTGCAGAACTGTCATGACTATGTCACAGCCCAGATTTGCCCACCTTTAGCATGCTGGTGTAAAAAGGACCATTTTATTTACCTCTCATAGTTTCCCCCAAACATCAGAAAGCTGTTCTTACATTCCCTCCTCACCAAAGGGGATAAGCATTGTCACCAGCTCTCACAATGAGCTGGTGCAGACCGATAGCAGCAAACATGGACACCAGTGAAGTCTTCTGGGCTGCTGCCTCCCACTGAGACGAGGAGTGAGGGCTGCTTCTCTTCTTCCTGGAGACAGCAAGGGGTGAACCAACCCCTTTTCTTTCTGAGGAGGTCTTGTGAGGAGATCTTCCTCTGTGCTCCTCAGAGGAGTGATGCCTGTCACTGCTCACAGCCACAGAGGCAGGAGCAGGCAGCACCCTGGAGATTAAAGCCATTGTTGGGACACTTTTCATAGAGGACTCTCAAAATTTAAACTTTTTGGGGGGGGGAGGGGGCAACATCACACCTGATCCCCCTTGTACAGAACAAAAACTAACCCAGAAAAAGCTAAAACTTCCTAAAAGCGCCATACTAACCACTATGGTAAATACCTCATCTAAATCAGTAATTAACCATTTACAAAACTGTAATAAAATTTGCATTTGGAAAAAAGAGTGGACACTGCTATCTGGCTCCATCTCACAGCCAGGAGTGGTTAAAAGGAACTGAGGGTCAGTTGATTGCTCTGCCCCCTTGCTACCCTCAAAGGGCTAAGGGCTCTGTGTCATCAGGGGAGCAGGTGCTACCAGTGGGCACTGCTGGCTCTCCGGTGGTGCATGCGCACCGGAAGTGGAACGCATGTAAACAAGTACTCAAAGCAGAAAAGGTGGCTACTGTGTCCTTAAGAATGATTATAAGGAGAACACAAATAGAGTTGTATTCTGTCTTCATTCCTCATCCAGAACTTCCATTAATGCCAATGGGATTTGTGCATGCAGTTTGAGGGAAGTATATGGCCCTTAAGGGAAACAAGTTATACATACTTCTGCACTGTCTTGTTACAGTGCTCATCTGGACACAGGGAAGATATGATTTTTCTTTAACCAGCAGGGGGAGTCAAAGGACATTTTTGAAGCTCTAAGAAGCTATGTTCAATTTTGTTAGCACTTTCAGAGGGTAAGAAAGGAATCTCATTTGATCTAGTTCTAGTATAATGAGTGAATTGCTGGGATGTTGATCCCATTTGGCTTCCCCATATTTTCTAAAAATTGTAATGATGCTCAGCACTCATCTAACACATTGTATCTGGGAATCCTACCCAAACATCTGCTAATTAATTATAAATAGTATTTATGAATGGTTTTAGATCTAGGGTATATCTTTTATTCCTTTAGGGGCAAACCCAGACCCCCCCCCCCCAATGAGTTCATGAGATCTGAAAAAATGGTGGAATGGCATAGATTCTGTTGCCTGGAGCATGTGGGAGATGATGCTGGGGTTCTGTCAGGGTCTGTGTGCCATGGATCAGTGCTCCATGTTGGTTCTCTGTGCAGTACCACAGTGAGGAGGGGGTTTGGGGAAGGGAGCATGGTCAGTGAGTTCACAGCTATGTGGATTGTGATAGGGCCCACACTGCATCAGGGCAGGGAGTAGAGAAATACTGGGCTAGGGAGGCATCGTCCCTCGGTGGAAGGCTTGCTCTCTGTGGAGGAACAGTTTAAAAGAACACTGGTAGCCCAGGAGAAGGGAGGAATTAGCTCTATATGGCACAAAAAAGCAAGACTGATGCTGAGCGCTGTGCAGGGAGTGGCAATGGCTTTGTGAAGCCTGCTCTAGCAGCAGGGACTTGGGTCCCCGCGCCATTCGGAGTCGAAGGCCCTGAGAGAGAGAGAGGGACCGACTGAATTGGATGCTAAGAAACTGAGGAGAGCCTACTAAGCCTGTGGCCATGTGCCAAACTGAGGCACTCCAGACTAGTAGGAAGTCACCTAGGGGAAACATAATTTTGGGGTAGCTCAGCGACTGAGCTGGACACTTTGAGAGACCCTTAAGGCCCTGGGGTCAGGGCCCAGTGGAGTGGTTGGGCCTGGGTCCCCCTACCTTGCTTTCCCCCATTGCCCCCAAGCTCCTTTGGTCCCTCAGAGCTTGGTTACTACAATCAGAGCACCAGGGGGTGAATGAGGCTGCAGCTGGGGTCCCCTCTGGATGCCTAGAGTGGCAGAAACAGTAAGGCCATGAGCTGACCACTAGGCCAGCTGGCCACCAGACCTTCCTTCTACTGGATCCACTGGCAAAAATACCGCCTGTAAGGAGGGCTTAGGGACGAGCTGCTGTGGATCAGCCAGCTTGATGCTCTGTGACCTGAATGAAAAGTTCTGTTTTCCTTCTCCCTTGAGTATCTTGTGCAAAAACTATTTACTCTCATGAGAGCAACATTTGGCCCTTAATAATTACATTTGCCAAATTCAATAGAGTGAAGCCTTCTTATCTGGTCACTCAAAGGATGAACAAAACTCAATGGAGGTAATCTTCTAATAGACTGGAGCAGAATTTTGTTCACTACATTTGGGAATATGTTAAAGGGGTCTCCTAAGGCTGGAGGTTGCCTAACAATGACCCTCTGCTTTCACTGAATGCCTTACGGGGACAATGGGCCAAATTCATCTCTGGTGTAACCCTAGTGTGTTTTCACAGGGAGGAATTTGGCCAACAAAACTAACACTGCTTAACTATACATGACAGTAAGTGGGAATTCTTGACCTGTTGGCTTAAATCCAGTGCGGTATGATAGTGTCTGATGCACCCTACCCCAAGGGCAAGGATGCCTGAGATAGGATGGACTCAGTGGTATGATTGGATGTATTCTACCTCCCACTGCCATGATTATACTTCTGATAAAGACTAGCAAGCCCCGACGTCTTCATTTCAGTCTCCCACGGGGGCAGGCGTTAGTATTCCTTCAGTAAAATGGATTTATTTCAAAAAGTATTTTAAATGTCTGCAAAGTATCGGTTTGTAGGTCTTCTCTTTTCATTTTAGAGGGTGAGTGAGCGTGAGTAGGAAGATGGTCCTTCTGGGTATGTCTACACAGTAATTAAAAACCCATGGCTGGCCCATGCCAGCTGACTTGGGCTCACGGGGCTCAAGTTAAGGGGCTGTTTAATTGCAGTGTAGGCATTTGGGCTGCAGCTCTGAGACCCTCCCACTGCCTTATACAGCCCCTTAACTCCTACCCTATGAGCCCGGAATTGGAGAAACTTTTGCTTCTTCCCACCCCTACAAGGAAGTCTGGATGTTAGTTGTCTTGCAATTTAACTTCACTCCTACCACTTGAGCATGAACTGAGATGCTTCTTTTAAGCCCCTGCACATCCACGTACCTAGAGTGAGTGAACATTCTGGCCCCTCCCTGCTGCTAGTGCAGGAAGTGAAGGATGGAAGAAAGGTCCTGAGCTCAGACCCTTTGCATGGCAGTATGTTCCCTGCCACTAAACCACCAATCCAGATGTTTCCATTCTTTGTTTATTTTATTTTCTAAGCTGGGAAGGAATCCTGAGCAGTTGGATGGCTGTGTCAGTGTCATCTTCATGTTAATCGTTTGCTCTTGAGACTGTGTGCACCCAGTCTCAGCTGCCTTCTTCTATTAGGGAACTAACCTTTTTGTCCTTTTTTCCTTTTCTATTTAAAAAAATAAATCCTTTTCACCTAGGAGGTGTATGTGTGCTTTGGTTAGGGGGTCCAATGGGATCCTTGTTTGCAGGCCTGAGTGCGTTTTTGGCTTGATAGATAAACCGTGTCCTAAAGCTAGAGGCAATACTTGCCCCGAGGACGCTGCCGTTAGTTATAGAGAGAATTGAGCAACTCCAGGGCGGGTGCTGGTAGGGACAGGATTTTAAAGGGTCATGACACATTGCTGAGGAGGGAAGAACGTGAAACCTACGATCTCTGAAGAATTACTCTTGTATTTTGCATCAAAGCCAGGGACCGGATGCATATTTTCTATCTCGGATACAACACTGAACAATTAACACCTGCAGGTGAATATGAAAAATGATCAGTAAGTTTAGCATTTATGGATCAAAAAATGAAGGGAAGTCACATGGGTAAATCATGCTGTGCAGGGAGGATGAAATTTGTGTGCATTACAATGAGTAACTTGTCTCAGGTGGCTCCCCCTTTTGACTTAGGGCGGTGTGGTGCTCATCCGCACAGACCGCACATCAAGGAAGATGGGCATACGTCGTCTGCATTTGCAGTTGGGCCAATGCCATAAAGCATGGGGAGAAGGTGTGATCAGAGGCTGGTTCAGCATGAAAGGCCGAGGAGTAAAGGCTCAGGAAGGTGTGTGCGTGGGGGGAAATAGGTTCACTCATCTGTGTGTAGTATATCACTTGGGTGGAGTTGCCATGGGTTACAGCTGTGCTGTGTGTGGCCTGGTGTGAGTTCTGCCTACCCAGCTGCAGTGCTTGTGTACGTGCAGCTAGGATAACTGCGGACTATGCCTGGCACTGGCTGACACCTTGTTTTAAGAGTGCTGCTGCCTGCACTGCTTCCGTGTGATCTGAAAGCCCCTTATGTACTGCAGCTCACTCGGCCATGTGCTTTCATGATCACCCAGATGCTGTCCTCCTCCCTATGCCCTTCCCCCAGTCACTCGTAAACGGCTCTACAATCCAAGTACCCTCAAATGTCAATGGCTGACAGCATTTAGGAGCGATCTGGTTGCCTTGAGCCATGGTTCATAACCTTGACGCCCCAGTCTGTGGGAAGCTGTTTAGCTGTCTGTGTCTGGAGCAATGTGTGTGGGCTCACAGCTGGGGAACTCCCTGTAATTGGCACAGAGCAGAGAGACACACACATCGCCCACAGTTAGTACATCTGTGTCTTTTTATTTTGGGTATATTAACACTTCTGCATAGCATTTCACATCTGGTGGTGCTTTTCCACGGTACTGACAGTGGTTTCTGATCATTTACACACAATCACACCAGCTGTCAATCTGGTTCATGATTGCCTTAATCACTGATTTACCTACTGTGTGGCTATTCAACCATCCCATCCAGCTGCACGCATTTCAGCAGTTAACATTACAGATGTCATGCCGTGATATCTGCGAGAAGTTGGGTTTGGGTTACATGTACAATGCTGCACACAGCCAGCGGCACCATAACACTATTGTGCAAATGATTTGTGTTTGTGGCAAGTCGCTTACTGTGTGCAACACAACATTGCCTAGCCAATAGGCAATATTTATGTTATTTATAATTAAGCACTGACAAAGTGTTTGATTCTGTACAAGAGGCAAATAGACAGAGTTCTTGTCCCAAACATCTTGTAGTCCAAAATGTAGACAAAGATCTAACAAACAAACAACCTCCCCTAAACAACAACAAAAAAACAACCCACGGCAAACAAAACAAACAAGCAAGCACACACCAAAAGAAACCCTGCTGGGTGACCCAGAGGATGGATGTATTTTTAAAAAGTGGAAATCAGGATGATCTAGTGTTTGTGGGTCTCATGGAAAATATTTGAATAAAGAGAGGGAGGGAACCTGGCACCCTGGACTAGAGAGGTTGTTTCAGGCATAAGGGATGGCACGAAGAGGAGAGTGGGAGAAAGAAACAAAGGAAGAGGAGGGATTGGCATCACTGCTGAAGTGGGTGAAGTAGGACATAAGGGACAAGAGCATAGATGTATGCAGGAGCAATGCTGTGCAGAACATAGCCTTCAATGTGACAAGGCACATAAGGGACAACTTACCTGGTACTTTGACATGGCCTGGAGCAGGATGTGCTGTAGCACTTACACCTCCATGGACACTCTTTCCACATTTTCCCCCTACCGGCTCTCTTATGTAATGCACAACCATGTTTAGGATCTAGGTCAGCTTGTGGTAATGGAAAGAATGCTTGACAGTAACACATCAAGGGGTCTTGCTCTGATTTGCAGTATTGGGTGCTGTAGAATTCAGGTGAGGGCATACTCCATTTGTAGATCATGTATAAGATCCCAATACCAATATGCATAGCCTTACACAGAAGTTGCATTGCCTTCAGTTCAGGTTCATTCTTTTCAAAGGCTAGACTGCAGGGGGGAAAAGGTGGTACTTTTCCAAACTTTGTCCACAAAATAAGCTCCACCCATTTAAATTGTCAAAACAAGACTCTATTCATAGTAGATCCTGCAGATGTTCAAAACATGATTGTGCAGCTCTGTGAGCTCAGCTGGGCTCCTTTGCTCCCTCGTAGTGGGGCTTGTATATGCCCAGGGCATTGCTAGACTCCTTGAGCTTGGCTCTTTCTTGACTGGGGGAAAAATTAATGGTGGGTGTATTGTTCCATGCCCTCTGCAGATTCACATAGACCTCTCTGCATTGGTTACACTGCCTACACAGTTTTGAGATTTTCTTCACAAACCGCTTTTTTCTGTCTTTAAAAGTTGAGATGCTGAAGAATAAGATAGCAGCTTCAGAGCGGTGCTAGCAAGATACATTGGCATACGCTGGCTGTTACTCAGTTGTTGTTGTTTTAATGATATTGTAGCCAAAATTGTTGTCAGTGGGTGCTCAGCCCCTTTGCGCATCAGGCCATTTACACCTCTACCCCGATATAACATGGCCCGATATAACATGAATTTGGATATAACGCGGTAAAGCAGCGCTCCAGGGGGAGGGGGGGTGCGCACGCCGGCGGATCAAAGCAAGTTCGATATAACACGGTTTCACCTATAACGCAGTAATATATATATATATATATTTTTTTTTTGGCTCCCGAGGACAGCGTTATATCGGGGTAGAGGTGTATTTAGATCTCTAGTAAGAATTTAGGAATCTAAATTCAGGCTTCCTTTTCCTTTTGGAAAATCTTGGCCTATAATGTTATGATGGCATTTTGGTACTTAATTCAGTTGTTGCAGTTAGTGAGGTATGAACAATCAGACAACACTGTATATTTTGATCAGCCTAGCTTTGCATATTTAGGCATCTATAATAAAAAACACTTCTTTTTTTAACAAGCTGCATGTCACCACTCTGTCACTTGCAAGAGAATTCTTCCAATGCTGAATACCAAGTCCAAAAATATTGCTAATAATTCTTCTCCTGACATTCTCTTATACCAACTCCAGACATTCAGCGCAGTGATACATTGCCAGAAGCTGGAGACAGTAACGCTAGGATGCTGAGTGATTTCATTCCCCTGTGAAAGGGGAACTTTCCAGATTCCTCTTGCCAGTTCTTTCTCTCTCCTCTAGCAAACCTTGCCAGCTGGAGTGTGCAGTTTTTAATATTTATTTTTAGATTTTTCTTGATCCGTGCATGGAGCATTTACTCTTTTGCAGTGAGAGCTGGTATGGGACAGGGGCACCAGAATGGGGGGGAGGACCAGGGGCCAGGGCCCCATTACTTTTTACCTGCCTTAAGGGCGAGGAGATGGAGAAGAATGAACAGGGGAAGGGGCAGGGTGGGGCCAAGTTCTGGCAACCAGTGCCCCCCCCCCACTTCTAGGGAGCTTCCAGTGCTCTTGGGATGGGAACCATGAGGCTGAGAAACCTGCTTGAAGTTTAGATAAGCATCTCAGTGTTCAGACTCTTCACCAAACTTTTTCTGAATTGGGATAAGTTGAAATTTCAAAACTTATTGAGGAACAGAAATTCTGATTTTTTTTGTTTGTTTTCTTTTCTGAAACATTGAAACAATCCTTTTACAAATGTTTTTATGTCAAAACATTGTAATTCTATGTGGGTGTATATATAATATATTAACACTGAATTCAAAGTTAATTTTTAAACACTATCATTTTGGTGCAGCTTCGAAACTCAGAACAAAATGCAACCAGCAAGTTGAAATAAAACAAAGTTGAAATATTGCTGAAATTGACACATTCCACAAAACATTTCAGACAGTATTTTCCAACAGAAAACTGTTCTGTTAAAAATTTTTTTGAACAGCTTTAGTTATAAGAGGGCTTGGGAATCAGCTGTCTGACAGCTCAGATAACTGCTCTGAGATGCTTTTAGAGGCAGTTTTCAGGAGCTGTAGGTACTGGTACAGATTTCTGAGGCTGCTTAAGTCAGTTAGGAGTTTATGGCCTTCAATTCATTCTCCAGTTCCTTCCTTGGATCTTATCTTTCTCTTTGATAAAGTCTGTGTTTGAATTTTTTCCGGAGATATCAAACTATTGTATTTCCTGTTCCTTGAGGTACCATAATATTCTTAACAGCCATGTGCTGTCACTTATAAGCGCCACAGCTACAACGAGCAGATCATTGAGAGGGGCACACCTAATCCTTTACGACATGACCTGCCAAAGTGCTGTGGCAGACAGTTCTTCATTTTGTACCTTTTGGTACTGTGTGAGATTTAATTGACATTAATCAGTAATGTCTTCACTGTGATCTGTAACAGAAACGTGTATTTTAGCTTGTGTCTCATAGATAGCCCTCACAGAACTTACTTTTTGATCAACGAATTAAGTTCTAATTAGTTAATATTTGTAAAGTGTCTTGAGATCCTTAGACAAAAGGTCCTAAATGATTTCAAATTATTATTATTATTATTATTTGGTGTTCCGTTTGGAAATTTTAAGCATCTAAACTGATGCAGGAGAGCAAATTTCTCATCTCCATTTCTTATCTCCTCTCCCACCTCTACTGAGACAGAGAGCACTCATTTGGTTGGTTCTGCAGATGAGTAGCTGTTTGTTGGAGTTAGGTTTCACATGCCCAAGTCAATTCTTGTCTCCTCTTGTAGAAGGGAATAATCTCTCACAGATTTCTAGCATCCCTGTGTATTCATTGTCTAGTAAAGAGGAACTATGCCCAACTGTCTAGACTAACACAAAGAATGTAAAAGAAACAAGATTTCCTAGCTGGGAAAGTGAAATAATGGACCCGATCCTCAGCTATTGTAAATCAACAGAAACTCTACTGAAATCAATGGAACACCAATTTTCACCAGTTGAAGATTTGGTCTGATTAATTTATACTTTAATTTTCTTAGCCTTGAGTAAAGATAGAATTGAAGAATCCACAGTAAATGGCAGAATATACTTTTGAAAAGTAGCTGATTTATTTGGCTAATTGAGTACAGTACAGTAACTGGTACCTTTTATATTGAATCAGGTTTATAACTCTGAGCATTTCCACCCAAGTTACTTAGTTATGACCTCATTAGAGGAGATGTATACAATAGGAAAATGAGAGCTATGAAAGGAGTCACAACTTCCCTGAGAAATCACTACTGGATGAAAGAGAGAATCATGCCTGGTTTGTGTCTCATGAGGTGTCTCTGCTACAGCACCTCATATACTGCTTGGATACTGTAAAGTATGACACAATGACTAGAGAGTAGGACTATCTAGGTCTAGTCTCTAGACTATGGTTCAGTCACCATAAAGACCCATAGTTGTTTTTAGCATTGTAACTGTGTTGGTCCCAGGATACGAGACAGACAAGGTAAGTGAGGCAATATCACTTATTGGACCAACTTTTGTTCCACCAACTGACGCTGATCCAATAAACTATATTATCTCACCCACCTTGTGTGTCTCATAAAGTTTCATGCATTCTTTAGCATCCTGACTTCTTCTAACCAGAAGATGGCAGCATTCTACTAACCAACCATGTGCTGTAACTCCAGCCAGCGACTTTGTGTCATGCCTGTGTTATCCTTTGGCATATAAGAGAAGGAACAAATAATTCTAATCAGTCATATTTCTGTCACATAGTGTTGTTGTGTGATGGATGGATATGGTGTTAAATACATCGAGCTGAATAGCTTGTCACAGCTCAACAGTTCACAGCAAGAAAGAGGAAATTGCAAAGAATCAGGTTTCAAAGAGTTCAGTAGGTTTAGAGATTTATAAATCTCTCTGCATCACATAGCTTTAAATGGCACAGACTTTTAAACATAGACTTACTCAATTCAGACACAAAAATGTGCATTGTGCAAACTGATAGAGGGACTGCCATTTACTATATGTATGTACAGTGACTAGCACAATGGGGTCCTCACATGGTAAAGGTCCCTAGGCACTTCACAAGACAATAAAGAAATAATATAAACAGATTCAAATGGTTTATTAGGCTCTTTGTGGCCAATCCTTAGACTGATTGATTAGTATTAAAAGGGGGGGGGGGAAGTTAAAATTCTTCTAAGACATATATAATAGATTTTTGAAGTCCAGAAGGGACCATTGGATCATCTATTCTGGCCTCCTGGCGAACCCAGGCTGTAGAATTTCACCCAGTGATTTCTGTATCAAGCTTAGAACTTTTGATTAAGCTAGAAAGTCTTTTAAACTCTTGATTGAATGACCCCAAATGATGGGGAATCCACCACATCCCTTGATATGTTGTTCCAGTGGTTAGTTACCCTTGCTGGTAAAAATGTGTGCCAATTTCCACTTTGATTTTTGTCTAGCTTCAATTTCCAGTCACTGCATCTCAGACCTGTGTCTGTTAAATTAAAGAGCCCTCTGCTATTAGAAATCTCTGTGGATTACTTGTAGACTGTGCTCAAGTCCCCTCCCTAACCTTCTCATAACCATTTCCTGTTGGCAATTTTGGAACCTTACTAACTTTTCAAATTACCTCAAGGGGGAGAGTTTCTAAAGCACCAAGGGATTTAGGCACCTAAACCCCACTGACTTTCAATTGGATGTGTTCCTAAAACATTTAGTTGCTTTAGAAAATCTCCCCTTTAGCCTGTATATCTATGGACATCAAAGGCAGACATAGGCCTATTCAGGCACACATTTGTCCTTTTCATGTCACATGAACCCACCTGATGTGCCAGCCAGAACAGCATGCATAGTCTGCTGTCCATACTCCCATCTGATTGGTGCCACTGGGCCTCAACAAAGCCATCATTCTCTACGGGCCTGATCCAAAGCCCTTTGCAGTAATGGAAAGACTCCCTTTGATTTCAATAGGCTCTGGATCAGGCCCTAAGTGTCCCCTCCTGCTTTCTATTTGGAAAGCTCCACCATGTGGCCTCCTGATGCATGTAATAGGATCAAGAGAGGTTTCAGAGCTTCATAAAAGAGAAAGGTGTTCTAACAGCCTGAGCAGGGGTTACAAGAAGACAGTCATGGTCACTGGGTTTCCTGACTAGGGACATCCAGCCACAGTTGTGGGAGAGAGGCCCTGCACTTGTATTGGAGAGAACCTCACCAAAGTTAGGGTCTGCGCTAGGCACTGTACATGTCATGGGACAGTAAGGAGTGTGGCACAGGGTTGAGTGTCACATGGAGCCATCATGTGGACCCTGTAGGCATCTAACAAGCAGTAGGCTAGAGAGAGAAACATGGAGACAAACAGAATTTAGGGCGTTCCTCTGAATAAGATCCTGAATCCAGCTTCATCCAGCATGTTGCTGTTTTATGCTGGGTTTTTCCCAGCATAGGGAAAGGAATCAAAGGGGCTGAAAGGAATCAAGCACCCAACTCCCAAGGAATTTTGATGGGATCTGGGCTAGGGTGGCCAGTACTGGCATTCCGGTACTACTTTACCAGAACTACAGGGAATGGCATGGGCATGCCTCCGTGCATAGAGGATGCCGTTTTGAAGAGCACATCACCACAGCCCCGCCAGCCTGACCGTGTGTGAAGTCATGCTGGTGGGCTGGAGCAGCACACTCTTCAAAGTGGCATTCTTCCCGCATGAAACTGGACAAAATCACCTCTGATTTTTTATAGCAATATTGGACTGGGACAAACCCCCATAAAAAAACAGAACTGTCTGGCTTAAAACCAGATGAATGGTCTGCCTAATCTGGGCACCTGACTCCATTAGACTCTTCTGAAAATCCTGGCTTTCATTGTTCCATAAAAGCATTTCACTGAAACCCGAGAGTCCCTGCTCCCTGAAGAATGCTATGACAGACCAAGAGCTAATAGAGCTGCTGCTTAAATCATATTGCATTGGTTATGTATTGCCTTTTAATTCTGGAAAATGTTTGCTTCCATGCTCGGAATTAATTTCCCTGGCAATAAACTTTATTTAGTTAAATACATTGTGTGTTCACTCTGAAACAAAGAGAGAAAATGAAGGCGAGAGGACTGGAGTTGATATTACATGTTACAGGAAGAATTCTTGTTTTAATGAAAAGCCTGTCTAAATATTGATTAAATAAAAGGTGACATTGAACAGTTTTTGCAGATACTGTGCAGTATCTCTGGTGGAAAATTGTCTCTGTGAGCCAAAAAGCAAAAGTTTTTTTTTTTTTTCCCCTGCAGCCTTGAAGTAACCTTTATTGTACTAGCTGTTTTCCATGTTAATCAACGCGGTATGTCAGTGTCTAGATACGTTATGGGTTGTCTCCTTTCTGTATGCTCAAAACAATTACAGATAATTTTGCTGTTGGCAAAATTTCCTCTGAAGAATGTAACCATCTGCATTTTGTTTTACTTCTCGTCTAAGAGAATCCAAAATATTATCAACCATCAGATTTTGGTTTGATAGAACCTTATATCAAGCCCTGGGATTGCAACGTGCGAGGCAAAGGCCCTAGTCCTGCAAGGTGAGCCATACAAGCAGAAGCTCATGGAGTCTCATTGAGGTCATTGGGGCTCTACAGGGGCACAGGAGTCTAGATCAGCTTGCAGGATTGGGCATCAAATCACTGACTGAGACAGAGTTGCTTGGTTAGCTATCTTGCATAAATGCACCAGACTAGCAATAGCATAAGCAGTGTTCATGGCGGCTGTTACTCCTTCCCATGAGTTGATATCTAACCTTCATCTTCAGTAGTGACATACCAGCAGCCATTTTTACAAAGCTATTTGACCTAAAAAATCAACAGTCCCAAAACAAACAATGGGCCTGATTGAAATCCCTTGGAAATCCAGTCCTAAGGAAATCTTTCCAATGATTTCCATGGCTTCCTATGGAAAATGTGGTATGTGATCATGTAATTGAAGACTACCTCATAATGCATATATGCAATGGGGCTGAATTAAGGTGCCACTAACTTTTTTTGAGTGCTTGACTCTGCAACTTTGATGTTCTTTTTTAATATAGTTTTTAAAAAAAATGTAATTATATGTATAATCCTGGGTGAAGTCCTCGAGAGAAGTATTATCTAAGTCAACTTTCAGATCCATAAAGTGAATGCATCATTTGCAGTGATTATAGCTTCTGATGACTATTAGGGAAGAGGTTTAATTAATTCATGATTTGCAATTAATTTAAGATTTGCATCTTCACCCCTAAGGGGAAAGGCTAGTGCACGAATCCCCTCACTACACAATGTATGTGTCTGTGTGTAATAAAGACCCACATTTTCAAAGAGCCTTCAAAAATGTACTTACCTAAAATGTGCCTATTCACCGTTTGCACACTCAAAACCTGCAATTTCAGTATTGGTGCACGTCATTACAAGATATTTGTGCACAGATGATTTTGTCCATCTTTATCTCAGAATTTTTCTCTTTTGGTTAGCCATACAAGCATGGGTATCACTTTATTGCTGTGCTCATAAAACTGTTTCATATAAAGCAGGTGCTTTTGTGTCTTGTTTCTGAATGAAATCAAGTTCAGACCTGACTGCCCTAATTCTCTTGTCTTCCTTTTCCCTTCAAATAGGTGACCCCTAGTTGTAGCAACTCTGATTTCTTTTTTCTCTCCCCTATTACGTCTTTGAATAACTGTTGTCCTTTGCCCTTTGTACAACAATATTCGCACAAAGAAACAACATGGGCATGGTAGGGCCAAAATAACTGTTTTCTCAATAACATGCAAGGCCTATTTCCATATAAATACATGCACTGCAGTTCTGGCTTGTTTCTAGAACACAGTGGGCACCACTAGAGGGTTCACAAACTATTTAAAGGGATACTGTTGTTGTCTTCTGTACACAAGAAGCTTAAAGGAAGGAACAAAACTACCTGGGTGCAATGAGGGCCTAGTAACCCTATTTACTAACTCTAGACAACATACAAGGCCTTCCTACCTATATACACTGCTGCTCTGGCAGGGTTCTCTGATGGCTTCTACCACACAAAAGAGAGGGAAGGCCCTAGAGGGCTCACAGACTATTTAAAGTGCTACCACCTAATTTCTATACCCTACAACTCTCAGAAAAGCTTGTTAATGTTTCCCAGCACATTCCAGGGCCCATATGCTGTGTGTAATTATTTGTGGCCTTGTCCATTACAATTTTTGTCTGCGTTACATGTGAAGAAGTCTATATCTATCAACAAAAAGGTATTTAGTCTATGCTGTGGAGCCAGTTTTGGGATCTCTATCGTAGCTGTGCAGAGTGCTGGGAAGTGGTTCAGGAATGTGTGTGTCAACAACGTCAGTACATCTGTGGTTATATATACCCTCCTGCATGGCTGTGTTTAAATTTCCAGACTGATCTGCACTTTGCTGGAGAGATTTAATCATATGAGAAGCTATTATCCAGATTAGAGTAAAAGAAAAAGAGCAATTAAAATTCCACTCCTGTACATTGTGAAAGTAATTTGGAAAGCTGGCCAAATGCATAAAAATACCCAGTATGACAGATTAA
The DNA here is from genome assembly GCF_002925995.2 of Terrapene triunguis. Taxonomy (NCBI): domain Eukaryota; kingdom Metazoa; phylum Chordata; order Testudines; family Emydidae; genus Terrapene; species Terrapene triunguis. The sequence continues at coordinate 5,346,451 of NW_020664464.1, read as the reverse complement.
TATGACTTTGTTTACTTTTAAAAAAGTCATTCAACACCTATCGGGGTTCCCATAATTAATTTGGATGAACAAGCAAAGACTGGACCCAATCCTTCCTACTGAACTCAATGGGAGTGGCTTTGCTGGGAACAAGAACAGACCCAGTAGTGGTATGTAGAAAAAACCTAGCTTAGGACTAACTTTATCAGCATTATAAAATATATTAAAATTGCTGTTAATAGAATGATCTGTCATATTGATCCAGAATTCTGAACACCCTCCCAAGATTTGTTCCTGGTATCTGTCTGAGAAGGCTACTTCCATGTCTATTATTTTATTTATTTTTATAGCACCCACATATGGCCAGGAACTCCTTGGGAAACACCCATCTCTTCCTCCCCAGAGAGTGTGCAATCTAAATATGCACCTGAGAGACCAGGGAGAGCAGAACCTTCCACAGGAATGGCTCTTCCCAAAGAGACCAAAGGCCCTGGTTACACTAATAGGATTATATAGCGATTCAGTTTAGGAAACCAAGATGATTTGGGTTTAATATTATTGTTTATTATTTATATTACCATAGTGCTTAGGTGCCTGGTGCCAATTTCTTATCTTTACGGAAGCCCTCCCTTAATTTCTCAATTCTAACACTTCCTGTTTTACAGTTCCATGCTATTAACTCTGGGCCCAATCAATCCCTCCTGCAGGAAGAGCCGTGTGGGTCACTGGGGGCTCTCTCTGTGAGCTTTACAGACATTTCTCCCTTGTTGTTCCGCCTTGGGGGGCCTGAGGTTTGTCCCCAGTGGACAAGCCACAGGGCCTGTCTGCAAACCTTATTGGTCCCTGGGCAGACCTCAGGGGATAAGAGAGATCAGAACCTTCCACACAGAGGCTCTGTGCCTCTGTAGCAGTTTTGGCCCTCTGTGCCTCTGGTCTAGCTCCTTGGCAGTGTGGATTCAATGGAACTGCAACCCTGGGCCTTGGTGAAAGAGAGAAGCCCCAGTCGCAGGCTGTATTACTTTCTGTCATAAGCTGGTGCTCAGGGCCAATAGGGGGATGACATATGTCTCACGCAGCTCTATTCTTGGCCAGCCCGCTCCTCCTCTGACCCATCCTTCCTATGCTGCCCATCTTCTCTCTTCCATTGGTGGTAGCTGACCCCTCTTTCTGCCAAGACAGGGAGAACTGTGTAGGGAGTGTCGCCTCTGCACTGGGATCTTGGGGCCACATCTTTGGACCATCACATTAATTATTTTTCTGCAGACAAACACAAAGCGTCAATGTCTACTTTTCTGCAGGCTGATTTCACCATGTAAATATGTGTCTGTACACCTTACTACCTCTGCTAATTTCTGTTTGGCACCTTCTGTGGCAATGCTTCCTTTTCTGAAGAATACAAAAAGAACCATGAATGTGTAAAACAATGAGAAAATTGCATTGTGGTGTTGTTTGTATTACGGTGATTCTCCATTGCAGTAGGCACTGTGCAAACACAGTGAGAGACAGTTCCTGCCCTGAAGAGTTTACCATCTAGATAGCCCAGACAAACAAAGGGAATGCAGGGGAAAGCGAGACACACAGCTGAAGTCTCTCAGCAGGTCATTGGCAGATCTAGGATTCCTATACTCTTTAGTATCACCATTTTTTGTCAGCAATGAGTATCTTGGGTCTGAATAGTTGGAATAGAGATTAGTGGAAACAATAGCATTTTTTCTAGAGAGGTTTTTCCTATTTCTCATCAATTTGACACTGCAGCTGGTTTCCACAGGGTGGCAATATACACTTTAAAAAGCCAGTGATTTTCTGTAATTGCATTTGCCTATTTTCACCGCACCCATACAGCTTGGTGCATGTATTTTAAACTTTTCTTTATTTTAGAAAATTTTCTAAACATTCAAGCCAAAATTTAATAGGAGTTCTGGATGCTCCTTGCCTCCATCAGACTGCTCTAATTTAGGTGGCTCAATATGGATTTAGGTGCCTAACTTTAGACACACATGCATGAACATTTTGGCTTCAGTTTACATTGATTATACTTTGTGCTACTGATAATTTATTACACACAAATACTGCTTTGGTTTTTAAAGTAGCACAGACTTGTACTTTTAACGTGATACATGATAATTTGTAGATTTCATTCCTGGTGGAGAAACTGAAGAAAAAAAAGAGAGAAAATAAACTAATTCCCGCCCCCACCAAGGATAACATTTTTACTCTAAATAAGCCCACTGCACCTTTTATTAGGGGAAGTAGTATAGTCTAGTGGTTAAAACACAGATTTAGGACTCAGGGATGGGGAAATGGAACTGGTAAAACACCAAATTATGTACCAGTTGTTAAAAGGGACACCCCATCAAGTTAAAGTCCTTTTTAAAAAAAGTCCTTTAACCCAATAGCACCTTAGTTATAAAAAATGGAATGATTCATTCCATCTAATTTACTTGTCACTGATGATCCTGACAGCCTGCCAGAAGACAGATTCATAGATTTTTTTTTTTTATTTTTTTTTAAGGCCAGAAGGGACCATTTTGATCATCTAGTCTGACCTCCTGTGTGGCACTGGCCGTAGAACTTCCCCAAAGTAATTCCTACAGCAGCAGATCTTTTAGAAAAACATCCAGTCTTGATTTAAAAATGGTCAGTGATGGAGAATCCACCATAACCCTTGGTAAATAGTTCCAATGATTAATTACTCTCACTGTTTAAAATGTGTACCTTATTTCCAGTCTGAATTTGTCTACCTTCAACTTCCAGCCATTGTATTGTGTTATACCTTTCTCTGCTAGACTGAAGAGCCCATTGTTAAATATTTGTTCCCCATGTAGGTACTTATAGACTATAATCAAGTCACCCCTTAACCTTCTCTTTGTTAAACTAAATAGACTCAAGGAACTTAATCTATCACACTATAAGACATGTTTTCTAATCCTTTAATCATCCTTGTGGCTTTTCTCTGAACTCTCTCCAATTTATCAACATCCTTCTTGAATTGTGGACACCAGAACTGGACACACTATTCCAGGAATGGTCACACCAATGCCAAATACAGAGTTAAAATAACCTCTCTAATCCTACTAGAGATTCCTGTTTATGCATTTCAGGATTGCATTAGCTCTTTTGGCCACAACGTCAGAGTGGGAGCTCATCCATGACAATCCCCAAATCTTTTTCTGAGTCAGTGCTTCCCAGGTGAGAGTCCCCCGTTCTGTAAGTATGGCCTACATTCTTTGTTCACAGATTATTCTGAATCTGTGACCTGTCCTCTTCCTTATTTATCACTCCCCCACTGCAACCTTTATCAATGATTTTGTGTTTTCTTTTTTTATCTTTAAGGGCCAAGAACTGTTCCCTGTGGGACTGCACTGGAAACAGTCCTGCTTGATGACAATTCCCCATTTACAGTTACATTTTGAGACCTATCAGTTAGCCAGCTTTTAATCTATTTAATATATGCCATGTTAATTTTATATCATTCAAGTTTTTTTAATTAGAATGTCATGCGGTACCAAGTTAAATGCCTTACAGAAGTCTAAATATATTACATCAACACAATTATCTTTATCAACCAAATTTGTAGTAATCAAAAAAAGATATCAAGTTAGCTTGACTGGATCTATTTTCCATAAACCCATGTTGATTTGCGTTAGTTACATTTCTTTCCTTTAGCTAATTATTAATTGAGTCCTATATCAGCCCCTCCCTTATGTTGCTCGGGACCAATGTCAGGCTTGACAGGTTTATAATTATGCAAGTCATCCAGTTTATCCTTTTTGAAAATTGACACAGCATTATTTTATTACCAGTCTTCTGGAACTTTCCCAGTGCTCCAAGACTTATTGAAAATCAACATTAATGGTCCAGTGAACTCCTCAGCCAGCTCTTTTAAAACTCTTGGATGCAAGTTATTTGGAGCTGCTGATTTTAAAATGTCCAACTTTAGTTGATTCTGTTTAACATTCTCCAGAGGTAGTAGTTGAATGGAAAGGGTGTTATCACGAGACTGCATCACCTACTCCCCCCCCCCTCCCCCAAATACAGAACAGAACTATTTATTCTGCCTTTTTTCCATTATTGATGATTCTACCATTTCCATCTAGTAATGGACCTATACCATTGTCGGGGTTCTTCCCCCTCCCCCAATATATTTTAAAAACTCCTCCTTATTATCCTTAACTCTGCTAGCCATAGGTTTCTCCTTGTCCCTATGCGTCCTTTATCAATTTTGTACATTTTTAACTTCTGATTTATATTCATTACTATATTTGTTACCTTTTTTTTCCATTTTTTTACAACTGCCTTTACTTGCTCTCTAAAGCAGGTTGGTTTTTAAACCAGCACAGCCTTCTTCTTTGACCATAGCTTACTGGGCATCTTGTAAGGTGTTCTTAAATGATTCCCAATTATCATTCACATTTTTCTGATTAAATTCTTCCTCCTAGTTGATTTGGTTCGTAATTGTTTTCAGCTTTGTGAAATTGGCCCTATTAAAGCACCAAGTATATATATTACCACTCTATTTATTCTGTTTGCACATTTATTAATGTGATCAAGTCACGATCATTTGTACCTAAACTACCATCCACTTTTAGTTCTGTGATCAGTTCCTCTTTATCTGTTAGGACAAGGTCTAATATAGAATTTCCCCATGTTGGCTGCAACACTTTTTGAGTTAGGAAATTGTCATCTATAACATTTTGAAATTCCAAGACTGTTTTAGAACTGGTTGCATGAGGCCTCCAGCATGTGTCACTCAAATTGAGGTTCCCCATGATCTCGCTGTTTTTTTCTTACTCATAGATAGGCACATAAGGAAGTGATCATCTGGTTCCCCAGGGTGATTTGGTGGTCTGTAGCAGACACCAATTAGTATCCCTCTTTGTGCTTTATTTGTTAAGATGTTTATCCATAAGCATTCAAGATCATTTTCTTCTGAGTTATCAGTGACTCAGAAACAGGTAATTCCATTTTTGACAGTGCCACTCCCCTCCCCTTTTGGTTCTTCCTAAATAGGTTATAACCATCGATTTTTTTTTTAAACATTGCAGTTGTGCAAATCATCTCACCAGGTTTCAGTAATACCAACAAGATTTGAATTTATGCTCATAAATGAGCAATTCCAATTTTTCTTTGTTATACAGGCTCCTACCATTAATGTATAGGCAATTAAAGAATTTCTTCTCTTCATGTCCTTTGTTTCCTTGATTTAATTTAGTTTTGAGCATCTTAAATCTGTGTTGGGTGCTCATATCTTAAGTATGTATGAGTATCTCAACCAGAGGGGGAGATCCATGCCCTTTCTCCTATGCATGTACCACACATAGCAAATGTTGGTCATAGCACTTAATGCACTACTGGAAGGCACTCAGTTACTATGGTGATGAGGGTAGTATAAAACCTATATAGACTAGAATAGCATAGTGGTGATGATCTTGATCATATGATGGAGTCTATATAGTGCTAAGCACATTGTGAGTTGCATTTTTATCTTTTTCCCCTTACACTCAGCCTTGTTCTTAAGGCCAGATGGGACCATTATGTTCCCAGATTTGATCACAGATATCTTCTCTTGCTGCCAGTTCAGTATGTCAGGCACTGTGTTCCTTAACTGGACAGAGACACAAGAAGCTTTAGTGTATGCACAATATCAACCCTGTTTTATTTTTGTATTCAAACAGTTCCCTGTTTAAATATACTGAGGCCTGTGTCTTGGCAGGCATGGCTGATACAATTGCAGATACTGAAGGAAGGCAAAAGGGAAATCTATCAAGTCTAGTTTCTCTTTTGAAAAGATGTGACATAGTCTACTCCTGTGTGGCTCCTGGGGTCATGATGTGATACCTTGCAATTTTAAAAAAAAAAAGTTATTTGAAATCATACAGTGATAATAGACTTCAATGGGAACTGGGCCTCTAAATCCCTTAGGTGTCTTTGAAAATCTCAGCCATAGTTCTTAAGGCCAGATGGGACCATTATGTTCTAGTCTAATAGATAATCTAGTTTGACCTCCTATATGATAAATAGAATTTCATCCAGTACTTTCAGTATCAAACCTAATAACTTGTGGTCGAAATACAGCTAATAACCCTAGCTACTGTCCTGCATTCAACACTCAGTATGCTGCTGATAGTCCATCTGTCTCTCATGCCAAACTGGATGTGGAGAATGATCCTTTTTCTCTGTCCACCTAGTGATACAGCTGCTAAGGAGGAATGCCAATAACGGAGGTTTCTGCAAAAGCAGGTCCAGTCATACAGCGTCAAGAGACCGAGTTTTAGTTGTCTTTTTTGTCATTTGTACTCATGAAACCATGTGCTTAACATTTTAAAGACAATTTGAAGAGATGCATACAAATCTTGGCGGGGTAACTATGCAGGTTATGTTCACTCTGCCTAGCTAGCTAGTGCTTAGGTGTGCCTATTCCAGCAGATTTTTTTTATGTCTTGCTTTGGCAATGGGAGACAGTTACATGTGTAAAGATCTGCTGGATGAGGAGTTCAGGGTGAAGGCACAAATGGAGTCTAGGCACCCAACTCCTGTTGACTTTCAATGGGTGCTGGACAACTTTCTGCCTTTGAAATAGCCTCTTTAATGTATACCAAGATTAATTAATCCTTTAGTGGGAAATGGCAGGTGAGGCAGGATCCATACAGCTGCTGCTTTGGGGCAAATCCCATAGCATAACATTTGGAGACCTGTACTATGCACTCTAATCTGTCTTTGTATACAGTATATGCAGTAGCTACTCTGGACAGATGCTGTTGTGTCATCCATGGTGTTTGTTCCTCACCTGGACTGTTATACGCTCTTGAGTTATTGCAGATCATTTGAGCGGGGTTCTGGCAGGAAAGCTATGTAACCGCGAGGGGAGGAGGGGAGATAAGGAGGCAGCCTCTAACCAGCTGGCAATTTAGCTTTTAGTTCTGCTTTCATTTCTTGTAGCAGCAACTCTGAGGGGTGGCACACAGTATGTGGTCATGATCAAAGGGATCCTTCCCAAATCTCATATGTCCCAGGACCTTTACCAGAGGTAGCACCATTCAGTATTGTCAAAGGCCTTCTGGCATCTAGTGCAGATAGAATAGCAGCTTTTTCAAGGATCTTCTTGAGCAGGGTATCCTTGTGCCCTCTTGATGTGGTTATCTGTAGCTACTCTCACATTGATAAAGTAAGGTAGCCTTTGGTTAGGGCATTGGGCTGGGACTCAGGAGATCAGGGCGCAATTCCTGGCTCTGTCATAGGCTTCCTGTGTGACCATGGGTAAATCTTCACTCTGTGCCTCCATTTCCCATCTGTAAAATGGGAATAATATTTCCTTTGCCTGTCAGGTTTATTTAGATTATAAACTCTTTGTGGGCATGGACTGTGTGAATGTACAGCTCTGAGCACAATGGGGCCTCAGTCTTGGTTTGCACCTCTAAGGGCTGTGTAATATAAATCTCCACTGTACACTCTACAGTTTAAATGATAAGTTCATAGATCTCTCTTGCTTTTCTTCCACTTTCCAGAATTTTTGGACAAGATTTTAAAGTCATTGTTAAGAAGTAAAATGGCATGGTAGCCAGAGCAGTCTGTTAGAGGTGCTGCTTAGATGGTGCACTGTTGGGCACCTTGTAAATAAATTAAATTAGATATCAAGTGTGCAACGTCTTATGTGCAGGTAGAGAAGCACAGTACCCTTATCAAAAACATGGCTCTTTTACCTAGAAGAAATTAACAAAACTTGTAGTGAGAAGCCATCTGGGCTTATTGTTGTTTCCCCATTTAGTTGAATGTGAAAATGTTGACCATGATAATTCAGAACCCAGCTTTAATATGACTGGTGAAAGTCGGCCAATACAATAAACCAGAGATGAAAAATATAAAGGCCATTTTCACACTAGGTGATGCAGCGCTAGAAAATAACTCCCCCCTCCCCGGAGGATCGAATATTCTTTTCTTTGAGAAGCATGGAAATGTTGAAACCCAGAAGCAAAGGAAAAGAAGTGATTGTTTCAGAGAGGAAGAGAGCTAAAGAATTTCAGGATTTCCGACTGATTTCCCATGGCTGAACTACTTCTGGTCAGGGAATAGTTCAACCAGAAAAGTTGATTTTTCCTGATGTTTGACCCATTTGTTTCCTCAGATGATTTAAATTCAAACTTTTTTTTTTTTTTGGTATGACTACAAAACCTCCATCCTCTGTGTGCGTGTGTGATTGGATCTTTAATTGTTAGCCAAAAATGTGCCTGTAGCTCTCTCACCTAGAAAAAGTTCTAAAGCCGCTCACCATTGGGGTTCTCTGTCCATGCTGTTTATATAATCAGTGGTGTATCTCCCTGCTACTAGCCAGATTTTCCCATATTGAGTCAGGTTGCAATTGATGAAGTGGGGGTGGCAGAAATAGGGCTTTTCTTTTGTGCTGAAAGGTGTCGGGTTGGTGTAGTGATGAGTCATTTCTAAATCTCTATCCCTGCTGCTTATTCCTGTGCACATTCTGCAGAATATATTAGAAAGAACTCAGTTCACAGCAAATTAGGGTGGCCAGATGTCCCGATTTTTGGGTCTTTTTCTTATATAGGCTCCTATTACCGTTCCCCCCCCCACAAGCCCCCGTCCTGATTTTTCACACTTGCTGTCTGGTCACCCTACAGCAAATAGAAGTGGAGACTGTCTGGCACAGTTTTATCAATGCAAACCTTGTACTTCCAGAATGCTGGGAACAGTTGGTTAAAACAGCTTTGGAAATTGTTTTGCGAAGGCTTTTAGTTTCATATGGCATCAAACAGCTCAGGTCTAATAGATGAATACAGGGTCTGAGTCCCCTGTCAGTCACCCATTTTACACCAGTGTCACTCCATTCACTTCAGTTGAGTTACTTCTGATTTACATCAGTCTGAGAAGAGAATCAGGCCCAAGAAGCGTAGCCCCATCATTGGACCGTCCACAGCAGTTTTTTTAAGACCATTTAGCAAAATAGCTGTTTTTTCCTAAAACCATTGGGATCCTGCCTCCCTTGTATAAACAACTTAATTTTATGGGGCATCTTTTATAGAAACAATATCCCCCAAAGCCTTTACAGAACTAAAAATGACTAGACTGTGATGAGGATATGGATAAATTACAAAAATGGGTATCGTGTATGTGGTTAAAGCATCTGCTTGGTCAAAAGAACAATAACAAAGGGAGAGAGAAATAAAAGGTATCTGCATAGCAAGCAAGCTATGGGGACAGGTGGTCAGCTGGTGTAAATCTGAGTAGCTCCATTGTCTTCAGTAGAGCTTCAGCAGCTGAGGCTCTGGCCTGTACATTTTCATGTGAGGTTTGGAAAGATATGGAGAGTCCTTGAGCTCAAGGGATGAAGGAAGGCTGTTAAAAAAATTACAGAGCAGCTCTCATAATAATAGCAGTGAGGCTGTGAGAAAAGACCTATAGTGCTGCATGAGCTTGGAGAGCCATCCACCATGCTACCATCTCATTTTCTTCCATGGTGCGGAGGGAGACCATGGTTTTCCTTCGCCATGTTGTTGTTGCTTTTCTATGATATCCAGGGATCAAATCACGGTGTCTGACATTTGTTTTGGTAGGCAAATTGCTGTGTGTTCCTCAGGAAAATCTGTTTCTAAGGGCTGGTCTACACTACCAAGTTTTGTTGCCAAAAACTGCCTTTTTTTGACCAAACAGTGAGTGCATACAGTGTGACTTGTGTCAAGGAAAAATGCCAGTTTTGGTGACTAATTACATCCACCCCAATGGGAGACGTATGTCTTTTTCCTATACATTTTTCTTGACAAAGTACCAGTGTAGACACCACGCTTGATTTCACTTTAATTGGCCTTTAGGAGGTGTCCCACAATGCCCATCCTGACTGCTCTGGTCAGCAGTATGAACTCCCCTGCCCTGCAGTCAGGTAAACAACCATCCATCCCTCCCCCTTAGAAGCCCTGGGAATTTTTGAAATTCCATTTTCTGCTGGCTCGTTGTGGAGAGGTTTAATTCAGCTTCCATACAGCGATTGCCACACGCTTCTCCATGGAGAGGGCATCTCTCCTTCTTATGTCCTTGCGCCGCAGGTGTGGGGCGAGCTCCGCACACAGTTCAGGAAGGTGGCTTTCCACATCCAAAAGTGCTGTAGCCACTGCTCTTCATCCCACACCTGCATGATGATACAATCCCACCATTCAGTACTTGTTTCCCGAGCCTAAAAGCCATGGTCTATCCTATGCAGCTGCTCTGTGAATGCCAAAAGCAATCTAAAGTTGTTCCTATCCATATCACGCAGAATGTTGGGCACCTGCGAGTCATCTTCAGTTAAGAACTTGATGATAAACTGCACTGCCCTCTATGATGTCTTCATGACAGTTAACAGAGCATAGGAGAGCACTGCGGGATCCATCCCTTCTCACAAAGATGCTGGGGTGCACAGCAAAGAAGGGCCATTGCAAAAATGTCATGAAAGAAAGCTGGAAATCTATTGCATGCTGGGACAGAAAGCAATGCATCATGGGACACTGAGCCTGGTCCCAAGATGTGCTGTGATCCGCTCCACCTTCCCACAACACCTAGCGACAGGAGGACTGTGGGATAGGTACCCACAGTGCATTGCGCACACTATCGATGATGGTGCCCCCACTGTAGACGCGATCTGCCGACAGAAGGAGCAAGTGTGACCGTGCAATTCCAATTTCTATTATGTTGACTTTTGGGTGTCAACATCACTTTTGTGGACAAAACTTGGTAGTGGAGACATGGCCATAGATACGTCTCTCGGGGGGTGCGAACAATCCCCACCCCTGACAGCTGTAACTATGTCAACCTACCCATGGTGCAGACAGTGTTAGGCAGCTGAAAGAATTCTTCCGTCAACCTAGCTACTGCCTCTCGGGGAGGTGGATTAATCGCAGTGATGAGAAACAACAGCAAGTGGGAGGGGTTGAGTGTCTACACTGAAGTGCTACAGTGGTGCAGCTGTAGCGTTGCATCTGTGCTGCTGTAGGGGTTTAAGTGCAGATGTAGTCTAAATGAATTCCAAAGACGGTTCTGAAAAAGCTAGTGAAGCACCATGCAGGCTACCCGAATTCACAGCCACATTACATAACAAAGCTGTTCTGACAAAAGTCTGTTTCAGATGCATGTTTTCAGATCTCATAGATTTTCCACTTCTAACTTACTGCCCTAAAACATGATGCCTACCAGACATCAAAAATAAAATCAATTTTTATCAAATCATATTCATCTTCCTCTTTAATATTGATAATAAAGTGGTACCGAGAGGCGATGATCAGCATCGGGGCCCTATTGTGTTAGGCATACAGGCCAACACAGTCCCTGCCCAGAAAAGCTTGCTTTCTGATCATTGTTGTAAATGATTTATTTATTTCTTATTATTTGTATTGTGGTAGCAGCTAGGAGCCACAGTCCTGGAGTGAGACCCCCATTGTGCTAGGCACTGTGCAAACACACAAGAATGGATGGTCTGTGCCCCCAAAAGCTTACAATCCAAGTGTTTTGAGATTTACACAATAACTTATGAGGCCATGATGCCCCCTTTCTTGTTGTTTTTTAGATAAACAGAGGCCCCCAACTAAAAGTGCCCTACAGATAGCCATAATGAGCAGAATATCAGTGCAAGGTTAAAAAAGACTCCAGCAAATTCGGTGGTGGAATTATGGGGCCACATTCTGCACTCAGCTCCTTCGGATTTACACTGGTGTAACTGAGAGACGAATTTTGTCCAAGATAATCTTCACACCTCAAACAAAGGCTCGAAAACAAAACTGTTTCTCTATCAGCTCATCCCAGTCTGATTTACATCCCATGTGTTTCTTCAAAAGCTCATCAAGCCCAGGGCAGAAATTACAATGATGTTTTATAAAAAGATTCAGTTTTTATATTATGTAGTTCAGTGGGATCCAATGTACAAGCAATTGTTTTCTGCTATAGGAACACAGGGACTGGTTCTCATTTACACGGAGATCCCTGTACACCACTCCATCTGTGTAAACTGGCCTTACATAAATATAAATTATACTGCTTTTAAGGTCCCTTTATATTGCCACAGCAGTGTAAAGGGGCCATAGTATAAAAGGAGACTCACGCTATGGAAATTAAGGAATGGTCTTGAACCAAAACTCTAGATCTGAACACCCTCACATTTTGCACAAGTCTCAGTCCAGACTCAGATCTGACCTTTGTGGCTCAAACCCATCTCTTGTACAGATTTGTCCAAATCTCTGCTTTGGTGACTACAGTGTGAGAAACCTATTCATTCCTCAAATAGTGAGAGGCATGCCCTTTTTGTGGTCAGATCATTACCTGCTGTGGCTTGAGGAGATATGTTTAGATGGCCCAACCTCAGGAGATTAATAGAACCAGAGCTGTTTGAGGGAGAATGCACATTATTTACATCCTGGTGGGCACCCTTTGTCTTTGACTGTTTATAAGGTGGCTCCTAAAGTTTCCCCCTCTGTTTGTGCCATCCTCACAGATCACTGTAGTTTACAAATAATCTGCTGCTGCTGCTACTCCTGTGCAGGTAGTGGGCAGAGTTTTGGGAGGCAGTGTTGATTAGTGGATAGAGGACTAGACTGGGACTCAGGAGACCTGGGTTCTATCCTGGATGCCTCTGGTATGCTGGGTGACCTTAGCTAAATGACCTCAACTCTGTGCCTCAGTTTCCCCATCTGTAAAATGGGGATAATGCTATCCTTTGTAAAGAGCTACAGATGAAAAGTTCTATATAGGTTTACCTCTAGGATAGTGCAACTATATACTCCCCTTCCCCAGGGCTAGTGGCAAAATCACTTTAGCCCTAAATGAATGACAACTCTCATATTAAAGCCCCCTTCCTGTTTCGCTGCATTGACACTGTATTCAGTCTCATCTGAGTCTAGGTGACATTATACCTGAGAATTAAACTTACTTAATTCTTTATTAAGATTAATTAACTGTTTACAGCAGTGGGCTCTCAACCTTTCCAGACAACTGTACCCCTTTCAGGAGTCTGATTTGTCTTGAGTACTCTCCAAGTTTCACTCACTTAAAATCTACTTGCTTAGAAAATCAGGCATAAAAATACAAAAGTGTCACAGCACACTATTACTGAGAAATTGCTGACTTTTTCATTGTACCATATAATCATACAGTACATCAATTGGAATATAAATATTGTACCTACATTTCAGTGTATAGTATATAGAGCAGGATAAACTAGTCATTGTATAAAATTTTAGTTTATACTGACTTGGCTAGTGCTCTTTATGTAGCCTGCTGTAAAACTAGGCAAATATCTAGATGAGTTGATGTCCCCCCTGGAAGACTTCTGCAAACCCCCAGGGGTATGTGTACCTCTGGTTGAAAAACACTGGTTTATAGCAAATAGAGGTAGGAAAGTCCCAAGTAAGATTTTTTTTTTTAATTGAAGAATTTCTTTTTAAATTGAAGGCAATATTCAGCTGATTAGCCAAGCAGGTTCCATTTCCCACGTCTAATCCTGCTGAGCACCTGCATATCAATTTCTCCATCAAATTCAATGAAAGTGCCATTCAGGGCTGCTCATTCCAGAAGCTGTGCCTCCTACTAGCTGAGCCCTTCTGGTTGCCAGGAAAGCTGCCCTCTGGCCTCAGGAACTCTGTGATTTCCCACATCCTTCCTCAGGGAAGCCTCTTTGCTAGATTTAGTTTCACCAAAAGTGGAAATATTATATTCCTTCTATTTGATGGATATTTGGGGTCCTAATAGTTGCACCTGCTGGTAAGCTGTACAGTTTAGGCCTTGTCTGTACTGCCAGCAGCACATAGGGTATGCGTAGATACACGCGGCAGTGAAAAGCAGACTGCGGGGTGTAGCTACATGCGGCTGGGAAAGGCTCTGGCAAGAGGAAGGCAGTGGGGAAAGGCTCCAGCAGTTGGGCACTATGCTGCTAAAAATAGCAGTGTGGATGGGGGAGGAACTGCTTGGGTATGTAGAGCCGTATAGGTACATACCCCTAGGTTCTGGTGTGTCTGTTCTCTCCTCGCCTAACCAGCGCCTCACCATCTACGCTGCTATATATTCCTGTGCTAGCTGGGCATGCGGTGTATGGACTATACACACCACAGTGTGTAGACATAGCCTTAGTTAGCTACTCTCCACAGAGAGCCTGGCTCCTGGTCCAATGCCCATTTTGTCTCCTCCTCCATCTCTTTTGAAGAGTTTGGCCTTTCTGTAAGATTTTTTTTCCATTTGCTATCTTGATTTTAGAAGGCTTCCAGTGCAGTCATTGAATTGTTCTTGTACTGTCCACATTGGACCCGAATACGTGACTGACTATTTGCACTGTTAAATTACAAAACTGTCAGATTCAGAGTCCCCAAAAGAACTTATTTTGGTTGGGGCTGGGTGACACCTGCCCTCAGACAATCGGGGCCCTTTAAGGTGTCTAAGGTGAGGCACCTCAAATCACTAGTCATGGCTTTAGATGAGCTGGGCCATGAGCAACAGGCACGACGGCGCTACCCTCCACAGGGAGGCAGAGATTTTAATGAAAATGCCTGCTCTTATTTCCATTTGACTTAGTTGTGCTTTGCATAGAAGGTAGAGGTGTGTTCCTTAGGCTGCATATGGAGCAGGTCTTCAAGACTGAGCCCCACCTCCATCTTCCCGTGGGAAGATCTGTGCTGCTATAAGCCGGACTTTGCATGTACATTAATGCTGCTTCAGTAGTGTAGGCGTCCATTGTTGTTTATGGATCTATACCTTGTCCCCATTGTGGGCCAGATATTGGCCCATAGCTTTTTAACCTCCAATCAAGTTTTCTTAGGCCAGGAGGGCTTCCAAAGAAAAGTGTTCACATACCTTACTGAGTCTTATCATGATACATGAAATGAGGCCGAACAATGCTTGTTCATTCATTGGTGTATATACATAGTCAAAACATTTCTCCATCATTTCCTCTGTAACGATGATAACCCTCATATCTCGCACAGGGACTGGAATTAGAATTAGTATTATATTAATTTTTTATGGTAGATTCTAGAGCGCTCACAAAAGTGTGGGCCCCATTATGCTAGGCATTATACAAACAAAGGGCCTGATCAAAGGTCTCTGAGGTCAATGGAAAGACTCCCATTAACCTCAATGGGCTTTTGATCAGGCCGATACAGTAAATGATAGTCATTGCCCCAAAGAGCTTACAGGGTAAAAGATAAGACATAACAGGTGGATGAATCAAACAAGCAGACTAGTGGGGTACAGATGGTGGGGTAATACAAAAGATATTTTTAGCAGAGACAAATACATACATATGACTGAATACATAATTTATACGAGGAAACGTTTACTAGTAACCTGGTTTTCTGAGGAGTCATTCTATAGCTCAGTATTATGTCCATTTTACAGATGAGAAAACTATCTATTTTACAGTGCTGGGAGGCTTAGCTCACCTGTGGGAGATATTTGATTAAAAAGTATCCTATATTTTACACAATAAAACTTATTATTTTGATTGCCTTAACATTGAGTTGAAATAATGCCCTCCCAATGATACGCTAGTCTCCTTAGTTTACACAGTACATTCAGATGTTCAATATCTTCTTTCTTCACTGTTCCTCTTAAGTCTGCACAGCAGCATTTGGTCTGTGCTACACCATGTTTATTTCCACTGCAATCATGACTTATTGTTGCTGCAGATGCTAAATTACCAACATAGAAAGGAGTTACCAATGAGGTTCTCAATAGATACGTGGAGGCTGCACGTTTTAGCTTGCCAGTATTTTCTGCTGCCTGTGGGGTGCCAAATGAAACCATCTGGAAGGAGGATCATCCAATAATCCAGGATGTTTCCTAAGCGTGCATATGGGGTTTGTATGACGAACTCACTCCATGTGTATCTGTGCATGCATGAAAGTATTGTGACAACAAAGGGCCTGATTCTTCTCTCTCCATGTTTTTACACCTGTGTCACTCCATTTCCTTCGATGGAGTTACTCTCCATTTACATGGGGGTGAGAGCGGAATCAAGCCCCATTATTCTGAAACTAGTGCACTCATTTATTCCATTGAGCTGCTTTCAATTTTCACAGATGTTTCACTTCTCTCAGCCAAACTTCTTCTACTTCTCCCCCTCTGCTTCATCTTCCATGTATGTGTCATTAAACAGGATTTTGCTTTTGTTCTTACAAGTGCATACAGCAAAACATTAATTGAAATGAGAAGAGCAATTAATAAAAATCTAACACATAGAGATGGACTGGAATCACAAAGTTCTGCTCAAGATCTGAATCCACCCCCCAACTCTAGGAGGTGTTAGGATGCAGGGTTTTGGTTCAGCCTGATATAAAGATAGAGGCCATATGTGAAGCTTGGGTCCATACTTAAAATCTGGGGAGTTCAGACCCAGGGATGGGGTTCACATGCATCTTTAAATACAGAATCTACCCACCTAGCTGTGTGCGTGTATGGCCATCAGCACTGAAAAAGAGTAAATCCAAAAATCACACCCACCCCTTCATGAAAACTTGCTTGGGAGAAAGGAGACTTCTATAAATATAGTCTTAACTTCAGTGAATTGCTTTGCAGTCTGTCCGACACTAGATTCCTGCTGTAGTGCTAGAATGTGCTCCCCAGTCCTTTGTTACTACCTCTCTCACACTTCCTATGGTGGTGTCCTAGGGATGGTATCATCTGATCTGAAGCAGAGATTTGTATAAACGTGGCTAGGCCTGGCCAGCACTCGAATGAGAAACCTCCAAGGCAGACCCAGCTGCTGCAGGAAGCAGTGCTGGTGACCCAGCAGGTGGACCGCTTTCCTCTGAGTCAGCACTGGACCAATGTCTTAGGGTGGCAGTAGGGGAGATTGTGCTGTTGGATACAATATAAAACCAATGGCTTTGGGATGCTGTGAGAACCACTTCTGGTTAATTCATGAGACTTTGCTCTTTAGTAACAGTCATGGCACCCATTGATAAGTTATCCTCAGCTGTGTGTGCAGCTATAGACAATGAGATGGAAATGCTTTAATTAATAATAGTAACCCAGTGGTCCTGGCCAAATTCTAATATGGGTACTTACATTTTGCTTGCCTTACATTCTTGCTGCAGTTTCAGCTGGATACAATATTCTCCTTCACTTTGTTCATTATTAATAGATTTTTCTATGGCATCATTGCTCTAGTATGAGATGCTCACAAACATTACTGAATTTATTATCAACCTTCTGTAACTGAGAAATGTTATTCGCCACCTTGTACAGATAGGGAACTGGGGGTCAGCAAGACTGAGGGACTTCCCCAATGTTGCAGAGAATAGATTAGAATTGAACCCAGGTGTTTTGAGTCCCAGTCCAGTGCTATGGTCACAAGACCATCCTTCCTGACCTAAACAATTGTGTGGCGTGAGCTGTTCAATTGCTACTCTCACTCTCACTCCAGTGTTGACTGCATTCCAGTGCTTAATGAGGTGAGTCTTGTATATATGTGGTCAGATTTTTTACTAGTGTAGAGGGGTGAAACTCTCTTGAAGTCAATGGAGCTGTGTCAATGGAGCAGAGAATTTGGCCCAGAGCTTGTAAGGAGCATAAGTCCTACTTGTAATCATCTTGCAATTTGCTTTTAATTACCAGAAGTGCTCTGTGCAGGACAAGGAAAGCTTCATAGAGTGCTCAACTACTATCAGTTCACACAGTGAAGGATTTTTAATCCATACCTTTAGTCCTACTTCATGAAGTGCCTTCTATAGTGCAAGGTATTACAGAGAAGCTTATTTAACCATCAGATAACACATGTTTTAGCTGGCAAATCATCATGGCACAAGACCCAGGCGATGACTTAGTAGCTGCAACATATGCTGTTCCATGTCTAAATAAGCTTTTCTGTAATACCTTGCACTACAGAAGGTATGTTATGATGGAGAGAGAAAGGTATGGGCTGCGGATTCTTCACTGTTAGGCGCTACCCCTTATGATTTGAGAGTTTCTAGGAAGCTAGGAATTGCATTCCAGATGACATCAGTGGTCCATCTAGTCTAGTATCCTGCTTCTGATAGCAGCCAGCACCAGAGGCATCAGTGGGCAATTTGAAGTAACCCCCAGCCAAAAGGGAAAGAATTTTCTTATGCCCTGAAGCATGTGAGTATATCACCATTATATATATTGCCCTTTATCAAACAGTAGATGATCTTTCTCATTATCCATACAAATGTCCATCCTTTTAGGAATCCAGAAATGCTCCTGGCCTAGTAGCAATGAGTTCCACAAGCTAATTACATGTGTGAAAAGATATTTAATTGGTCACCTTTCAAATTCTTTAAACATCCCTTTGTTTTTGTATCATGAGAAAGGGTAAATAGGAGCATTCTATTTACCTTCCATCCTACACACCAATCATAGTTCTGAATGCCTCTATCATGTCCCCTCTTATTTGTCTATTTGCTAAACTAAAGAGTCTGGATCTTTTCAATCTCTCTTTGCATGAAAGTGTCTCCAGGTCTCTAGCCATTTTGTTGTCCACCTCTGCACCCTCTGTATTTCTGATAAATCCTTTTTGAGATGGGCTGGCAAGAACTCCCCCCAGCATTCCAGGTGAGGGCATATCATTGACTTATGTAATGATGTTACAATATTCCCAGTGTCATTTTCTATTTTATTTCTTATTCACCTTAATATTGTGTTTGCTTTTTTTGTCCAATGTTGCACAATGAGCAGAGGTCCTTCCCCTGGTGCACTGCTTTGAGATCCTTTGGAATGAAAGGTGCTGTAGAAACATAAGATAATATTGTTATAACAGGTGGCATCTGGTGGCATTGTTACACACACCCTCCCAAGTTCTTCTTCGTATGGGCTGAGCAAGCTTTGACTCTTGCAAAGACATGCTGGGTTGGTTAAATGTTTGGTTATGCAAAGTTTTGTGTAGAGGTGGCTTTGGGAGAGAGGGATCTGTGTGAGCAGGAGAGGTTGCTCTCTGCTTGGGCCTCTTATAATAATTATTAGAGTTAATTCTTGAAGCACTGGGTGTTTGGCGTTGGGTTGAGATTCCTGGGAGAAGGAATTGCCCTGCATGTTGTTTGACCACCTCCCTTCTAGGAGTGGCTTGTATGTGTAAATAAAGCAAGTTACACTTAGAGTCTATCCAGATTCTATGTCACTGATTTCTACTCCATTGGGAAGCTGACCTGCGAGGCCTGCTACCCACTCAGCAGAGGGGCAACACAGGTATCAGACCTGGACTTCTGAATAAGGGAAAACAATATTTTTACTAAAAAGAACAAGGAGTACTTGTGGCACCTTAGAGACTAACAAATTTATTTGGGCATAAGCTTTCATGGGCTAAAACCCACTTCATCAGATGCACACAGTGGAAAATACAGTAGGAAGATATATATATATATATATATATATATACACAAACAGAGAACATGAAAAAAATGGGGGTTGCCATACCAACTCTAATGAGACTAATCAATTAAGGTGGGCTATTATCAGCAGGAGAAAAAAAAACTTATGCTGTGATAATCAGGATGGCTCATTTCAAACAGTTGACAAGAAGGTGTGAGTAACAGGAGGGGGAAAATTAGCATGGGGAAGAAACTATCATAGTACTATCACTAACCACTTATATCATGCATCATAGGCCAAATTTGGCCTTAACATAAGTGGGTGAAATTTTGCTGTAGCACCCTCTTACACTAGGACTGAATCTGACCCTATGTCTTCAAAAAGCTGCAAGAAAGAAAAAAAAAAAACCCTGTAACTCATCAATCCTAGAGTCAAGACCACATTTTGGTGCTGGGTGAGAAAAATTCAAGATTCTGTCTTCCTTTATGGGATTCCTGAAATTAATGGGCCTTAGTTGTACCCTACAGTGGGAGACTAAGGTCGTTGAAATCCATGGGAGTTGGCAGGAGAGTAAGATCCTGGGAAAGCTGTTGATTACTCCGAGGTGACTGAATCATAACCTCAGCCATTGGAAGATACGGATAGTAGTGAGCAAGTGACAAAACATGAAGCGATCAGCCACTGATGTTCTAGCCTTGTTTCAGAGCAACTTCAGAACAAGTGTTATTTACAAGCCCTTTCAAAACCATTCCTAGGAGGATGAAAAAAGCAGCCTATGGGTTTAGTGGCAGGACACTAGTGCATCCTAACTAGCTCAATCAAAGTGTGGGGCAAAGTCTCAGTGGGTGTAAACTGCCATTGCTCCATTGACGTCTATGAAAGCTGAAAATCACCCCCAGAGTGGCTTGGTCATTCATCAGTACAAACCTTGTGTTCTGTATCTTATTTCCCCACAAAGAAAATGTATGTGCTAACCGCTTTCATGTAGGCAACACATTCACTTGTTTTCCTAATAGTGACTATGGGACCTGTTTTCTTCCTTCTAAAATTACAGACATCCTATATGTGGCTCAGAGTTAAGCAGTTGTATGAGACCACATGATGACGACTATCTTATATCTACAGCTCTTCTTCAATATGTGCTTTAGCTTTGATTTATGATTACAAAACAATACTGCACATCTGCCTCTAGTAGTGAGGACTCTTTCTTTCTTTGGATTGACATTTGGTTTTTCATGTAAGTGCTCTAATTTCATGGCCAGAAGATATAAAATTTGCTTGCTCTGTGTCTAATGACACTTGGAGAGTTAGCTGCCCTCGCATATGTCTCAATCCTGCATTGTCTAATCAGGAATTTGTAAAACTATTGTATGTGTAATGTGCATTAATGTAAAGATGGCCATAAAGTGGTACCTCTACTGTATGATTAAGATTAAAGCATAATTCTAGTCTTTTGGGGTCACTGATGAAATGAAAATGTTAGCTATGGATGGATAGAGTAGTGTGTATTTCTTCTTTCCTCAGAGCATCGCCCTGGAGGCAATTAAGGGAATTATGTGCATTGTCTGAGACTTGCAACCTTAATTCTGCATTTCTTGGGTTTCTGACGCTGCTTCTTCATTTTCAGTTTTAATGTTCTTGAAAGGTAATGTGCTCAAATTGCTGATATGTGCCTGCAACCTTAACCACACCAAGGTTTTGTGTGGAACTATAATTCTTTTTTTCCTTCTACCCCGTTCCCTAGCCTCACGACACTGCCTATAGAAAAATTGTTTGGTTTTCTTTTACATGACAAATCTCCTCAGCAATTGGGATGTACTTTGAGGTGTACCACTGCAAGGAAAAGTGCTAGTGATTTACATTTTCTTAAATGAAAGTTTAGGTCTCTAGCACTCCCTTGATGTCCTGACCTAAGCTTGTCAACACCTGTACCCCATAGCTACATTATCACTCTTCTTACAGAAAAAAATATATGAAAAGCCTTTTTGAACACTACTGAATATCTCTCTGTCTAGGGTTCCACCATTCAGGAGCCAAGGCCCCACATCCTCAAAGGTATTTAGATGCCTAACTCCCATTGATAACAATGGGAGTAGGGCCTAGATCCTCCAAGGTATTTTTGTGCCTAACTGTCCAATCCACTTCACATTTTGTAGAAAAATTCTATGTAGGGCCCAGACCTAACCTACTAAATTTGAAGTCAATATTACTTGAAGGATTTTGGGCCGCAAAGTTAGATTTACAATGGAAGCTCTCTGGAGGTACTACGGTTGCTTCCTAATTATTAATAGAAATTAAAAACATAGGGTCTGATTCTCCTCTTACTTATACCAGTGTAACTCAATTGACTCCAATGGAGTCATGTATAATTTGTGCTGGTGTACGTCAGAGGAGAATCAAGACTATGAAGCATCCATGGGAGCATAACAAATGTCACAGTTTATGGATAATCAGGGGTTAGAAATTATAATCCATGAGGTAATCTATCATTTGCCCAGGTGTATTAACTATTAAACTCTCACTGACATACCGACTTACCATGTTCAGATAACAGTGACTTCAGTGCCCAATGACTGTGTAATTGTTTTATAAATATTTAAAGGCCCAAAGGAACAGTAAAGTAGAGCTCAAGGTTTGCTTCAGTATTGGTCTACTCCTTGTTCTTAAGTATCTTGCTCTGTGATTTACAGTAGTGTCCATTTAAAACATTTTTTAAGAAAGGCTCTCTCGATGCAAAAGTGGCTTATTTTATCAGACGTCAGTGGTGAATTACCACCAGTTTATCCTTTCCCCTGCTCATTGTGTGTATGGGATACTGTAAGTGTTACAGTAACATGTGTGCATACGTCACAATTTTGGGCAAAGAAGTAGAAGGCAAAACACTTAGAGATTTTCTACCCTGCCATGGATGATTTATTATGGGTAAGCACTTGACTCAACAGCTAACTTTCAGACACCTCCAAGTGTTGTTTTCGTAATCTGATATTAAATATAGAACATACACTTGTATAGCTTGGAGAATGAAAAAAATAATTGAAAGAGGCTGAGTGTATATATTGAGGCAGGCGAAGAGTCTGGGTTTAAACCCAGGCCCATCTCCAGACCACACTAGGCTCTGCTCAACACAATAAATGTCTGCCCCGGTCTGCCACAGTTCCATGGGCCTGGGATAAGACTGTTTGCAGGAGATTGAGAATATTTCCAGGCCCTTTCCCATTAGAAGGATCATCTCCTTCCTGAGATCCACATCACTCAAGCACTACCTTACCACTGTCTTCAGGGGAGCCGATTCCTGTGACTGCTCTGTTCAGCAAATGAAGGAAGGAGAGAACCAATGATAGAACAGCTAGTGAGCAAGGTGTGAGGTCAGGGTAGAGGAAGGAGTCTAGAAGTCGTATGGAACAATTTCAGCTCTATCTGGTCAGGGATTCTGAGGCTGGAGCTCTGAGCAGCATTAATCATTGCGGCATTTTGCTGTGAATTTTAGGTCTCCTGTAATCTTGCCAGGAGAACCTGCAGCTTCACGGCTCTGCACTTTGTTGGCATGGCAAACTCACCTCCACACAATTTGTAACAGAGCCCTCAAATGACCAATGTTCACATGGAGGGGCTGCTTCTACCTCCAGGCAGAGTGAGGGCCTTGCACACACAATTGCTGCCCCCTTCCACGCTGTGCAGAGGACAGGAATATCTGGCACCTATTAGGTGAAACTAAAAGGCACAATGCAGAGCACAGCTTTGTAGAAGGGCAACTAGAGAGGCATGACTATTGGGGGCGATGTTTAGGAAAAGTGGGGAGTACGGCTTACTTCTGCTTGGTTACTTAGCATTATTGTATGTTATGGGTTTCTGTTTTTCCTTAGATTTATAAGTATCTGAGGAGCTGAGACTGATCAGAAAGGTGTCTCCTGTGTTTTTACAAATCCAAATAAGTAAATGAATGAAATCACTCCTTGAATTAATGTCTTCAACCTTTTAGGACATTTGATTAAGATTGTTATATAGAAGAACAGAGGGGCCCCATCTTTCTTATCTACTATCAACAGTATACACAGGGCAAATGGATTTTTAGCTAGTACCAGTAAAGCTCTGTGTTAAGTATCTATGCTCCTTGTAAAGCACCTATTAGCTAGGCACTACCCCAGTTTAGTGGCATACCCCATACTTCAAAGAAAGTTAGGACCCAGTTCACTGTTGCCCTGCATTGCATGCAGCCACTTACTCCAGTGTAAAGTGAACTCTGCACTTTCTTTGCTCTGGTGTAAAAGACTGCTCACAATGCAGGGCAATGACAAACTGGGCATGAGGTGTCCATCCTGCTCCAAATGCCTCCAGTTTTTTGCAGGATAGATGTTTTCTCCATAGTCTGAGTAGTAAATAAGAGTGGATTCAGTGTGGTTCCGCTGTAACTGGCTGGATATCAGGGCCTCAATCACTCCTTGCTCACTGCAAAGCTGAACTCAGCAGGAGTTCACCGTGTCCAGTCCGCAGAGGAAGGAAAGGAGCTTAGGGTCAGGCATGAGACCAGCACATTTGAGGCTGGAAGGATCCAGTGTCCATTTCCTCCCCTGGAGGGCTAAGGAGGAATTGCTGGGGATGCTATGAGACTGCATCAGAGGTCACTGTCTGTCTGTCGTTTCTGAGTGGCCTCTTGTTTGGGAGGATTGAGTGTTTTCGCCATCCCCTCGAAACACGCTGCACCAAGGCCAAGTTGGGTTAGGATTGGGGGGAAGATTTGCCCCTTATTTTCCTTTTTGTCCTCTTTCCAGCTGAATAAAATCTGGGATTTTCAAAGGCACCTAAGAGTTGACCTTGAATGGGGAGTGGTGCCATTTTCACTAACCTTTCATTAGGAGATGGGTGCCTACCTCTCTTAGGCTCTTTTGAAATTGCCAGTTTAAACTTAACTCTTCGAACATGGTAACAAACTGGGATGATCTCCTTCATTCCACCATCCATCCAAGCCCTAAAGCCTCTCCAAGGCAAAAATGAATCTACCGTGGCTCTTTCTGATTTACGGTTTCATGGAAAGATTCATCGCCAGAGTAGAAAATTGGCTTGTCAAGCAAAGGCTGAATTTTATTTGAGAGCAGAGTCTGTCCTTCCCTTGTGACCTGCAGTTTGGAAAATAATTCTATGTGACCCCATACATAGATCAGCGGCTACCTCTGTAACTTTGGGTAATCAGACATTGACTGATGCTAGATAGACAAACATTTGATTTAACAGCTACTTTATTAAGTATGGAAGCCCCATTATTTGAATAATTTGAAAGGAGACTGGCTAGAGCTCTGGAGAACATACAGAAGGGAATAATCACACACTGGCATGGATGATGCACTAGACATAAAACCACAGGTCTTTTCTAGCTGTAATCCCTGTCGGCCCATTCCTGAAGTCTTTACTCAGCAAAACGCACATCGACATCAACAGGAAGTTGAGTTAGAAAAAAAGAAGAAGAATATAAATCCCCATGTTTCAGGGCATAAACTGGTCACTGAGGACCTGGTCAGGAGCCTATCTGAGACAACACGCGTCTTTCCCATACTGGCTTGTGAACACTGATGCTTGGAACAAGGTGTAGCAGTAGTTATTCCCTTCATGCACTTTCCAGCACTCCCAAAGAGATGTGTCGGCCTCAAGCCCTGGCTTAAAGCCACAAATGAGCCATTCAACTTACTTGTTCTAATCAACACCATTTCATTACTTCTAGTGTTGTCTAGAGAAATATTATTACAATTTACCAATTTAAGTCTTTCATAACAACTATTCTGAATCTGGTTTTAGATCCTTCCTTAAAGGATCACTGCCACCTAGATTTGTAACCCTCTCTTCAGGGCTGGGCCTGTCGTCGTTGTGTCTTGTTTGTACAGCACCTAGCACAAAGGGGATCCTTGACTGAGATTCCTGGATGCTCCTGTAACAGCAACGATAATTACTACAAATAACTTGAAATCCCGTCAATTTCAAAAGACAAGTTAAAAGTAGCTCCTTTCTATACCTACCTCCAAGTCCCTTTGGGGCTGGAGGGGAGAAGGGCTACAGTCACATTTTCTATGGGACAGTCTCTCCTTTGCTGCAATGTGAAAGAGCCACATAAACAAGAGGTGAAACTGAGTAACTAACCATACAGTGAAACTGACTATACACAAAGCGCTGTCAAATGCACAAAGGAAATATCACCACCCCCCAGTTTCTTTTGAAGTGATTTCAGGGGTTACTTGGAACCATAGTATGTAAAAACTTTCCAGACAGAAGAGTGTTTTTTTTTAAGTAGAGGGAGTCTCTTTAAAATTATAGATAGCATCAATCAAACTTTGGCTAATGGTTTTGAAATGAGTATATTATTTGATGATTTCCATAAAGCCCCTGACTTACTATTAATGAAAAAAGGAGTGACCTTGACTTTGGTTTTGATTTGCTTAATCTGAAAGAGAATGTTTGTTTAGCTCAGCACTAGATTTCAGAATGTTTTAAGCTTGTGCAGAGCGTACCTCAGGGATCCATACTGAAAGGTTTATTGTTTACAATGCTGGCTTATGACCTGCATCAACTTGAAAATCCAGAGGTATGCAGATGTTTCCAGGCATTATACTACTTTGCCAATGCAAGATGTGTTGAGAGCCAAAGAGATGGTTTTAAATGTGCTAGATGCGAGTGCGGTTTGTAAATAAGTTTAAAAGGAAGTAAAGCACTGTAAATATGCCATTTGGCAGTAGATTGTAATAGAGTGTTTCACAACCTGACAGGCCTTCGGGGTTTCAGAAGACATAGCTACCAAGTGTCAGTGGGAATCGAGAGCACTCAGTGCCTTGCGGGATCGAGTCCCTTTGCTTCTGTTCCTATTGACGGCAATGGAAACGGGAGCAGGTTTATGCTGTTAGGGCTGGATTCTCCCTTGTCTTGCACTTGCATAGCCATTTAGCGCTGGTGTGACGTGAGTGTGAAATGCCACACAGGGGTGAGTGCTGACCTGGTAGTACTTCACATACACTTTGCATAGCTTTGGACAATTGCATAAGGTGCAGGTTGTGGAGACTCCAATCCTTAATCAGAACAACTGAGCAAAAGGGTGTTAAATGGAGTGCCCAGTCTGGCACAGTAGGGTGTATTTAGCTAAATCTAGGATCAGTTAACCTTGAGTTAACTCGCTGTTCTAACCTAAGGCTGGTGTTTTTTTATAGGTTGTCATTAGTGCAGGCTATTGTAACCAAGGGAGGCGTGTCACTATTTTCATGGGCCAGAACTTTGCCTGATGCTTCATAATGCCTATAGTTAGTTGTAATTAGTTACATCTGATGGTGGGTGATTTGTAACCAGTGCTGCTGAAGCCCTGCACCAACATCTCTGCTCCTCCCTGAAGCTCAGTCAATAACGTCCATGCTACTCTCTTGCACAGGCGCCACCATTGCCCACATCTTCCCACCAGGATCTATGAGAAGAGCGAGAAGCCATGTTTCCTGTCAGAGTACGTGGAGCAATACCCCCTGTATCCCTACGCCCATCCCAGAGACTCATTCAAGCCCAAGGCAGAATACCAGAAGCAGCCAGTGGCCGTGGAGGGAATGACAACTTTCAAGTAAGAAACAGTGAAAGGGAGGGAGGGTGAGAGAATGAATGTGGGGGTGGGGAATAAGCATTGCTTCCCTCAAGGAGCGCCTGAGGAGAACAGTTAGTTACGTGCTCCTTGCTGGGGCTGTGTAACTTTGCTGGGGGGGCGGGGGGCATTGGGGAATAATGTAGGGAGCCAGAGTTTGGGGTGAGCTGCTGCTGTGAAGGCAGCTGACCCTTCCAGGATGGGGAAATGTGATCTGTTGAGAGAGCATGTCTGGGCTCTTGGCTTTCACCCTAGTTTTTACTCACTTGCAGCATTGGGCAGACTCCCTGGGAAGTCAACAGGAATTCTGCATGAAAAAGAACTGAGTAAGGCTGGCAGGCCTAAGCTCATTGGATCAGGGACTATCTTTTTATACAGTACCTAGCACAACAGGGGCCGGGTCCAAGAGTGGGGCTTCTAGGTGCTAAACCGTACATACAATAAGTGGCCATGTGTTTTTAATGATGATGGGGGAAATGAGATACACACAGAGTACCATGCCATGCAATGCTGAACCATTTTTGAATCGTAGCTGTGCTGCTGTTCAGATTGTGAAATTTAAATACAAGACCTCGGGTTTAACTGTGCCCCTTCCTGACTTCCCCCTAAATTAATCAGCAAACCTGCTCCCTGCTAGTGGAGATTGTGGTGTGTTATGCTACTGAAATGCAAGACTCTGAATCTTCAATACACAGCTGGCAATTTGATTTCTCTTTCTTGAGCTGAAGGCCTCTGGTTGATGTTTGAATATATTGCTGTTTACTTACTCTGTGACCTCAGGCTCTGTCATCAATAATCCCTTCCTCATCTGTGCTCCATCTAATGCAAGACCCAAAGAGCTGCTGGGGAAGGTACTTTTCAAGCCCCGCTTCTCTCTTTGAGGGGGATGTGCTGGTGTGTGATGGGTCAGGCGACCTCTGCTCTTTCAGTAGATCCCAATAGCAATTTGTGCAGCCATGGTTACATTCATTGCTGAAGCAGGAGTGGCTGGATGTGGAACACTTGTCCAGAGCTCATACAAATGCCGGACTCAAGTTCCGCGTGCAGGAGCCACTCAAGGGTTTCAATAACGGTATCTCTTTGTTAGTCTAGTGGAAATGTAAATTTCCATCTGAAATTCCGTTTCCCTATTTCCAAATTCTCAGTCCTCTGGTTAGATTTGGTGACTTTTGTATAATCCGCAAAAGCCAAAGGCCTAGATCCTTGCTACACACAGCGCCACTCAGGGTAGGGTGTGCTGTCTCAATACTGGGACAGCTGTTGTGCTGGTTTGGTTCCCTGGCCAGTGACCCCAGGGGCAGATACAGCAGCTAGGGAGCAACAGGGTACACAGACGCCCCTGCTGTGCTCCCTCCACGAGCAACAAGGTGTAGTGGCACAGTTGTTGCTATGTTGTCTGATGTTGGAAAGATCCTTCAGGGGACAGTTACTGTAGCTTTTGGGCTCAGGGGATGGTTACTGTAGCTTTTGGGCTGGTGGTTTGGTGCAAAGTGGCTGTGGTACCCCGGAGGAGCTAAGCCATGACATAGGACCATGTTAACAAAAATACAATAGACCGGTCATCCAGCACTGGTCTCTGGCTGTTTAAATAGTTACCTTCCTCCAGCAAAACTTTATATATTGTGACAGACCCAGACCAGTGGGGTACAGGAGTCTGGTAGAGGGCAAATATACTGGTCACTGGATGAGTAGTTTTCTGTTCCCTGAGTGACCAGAGCAGGGGCTGCACTAGAGGAATCAGGAACCTGCTAGAACCAGTTAAGGCAGGCAGGCTAATTAGGACACCTGGAGCCAATTAAGAAGAAGCTTCTAGAATCAATTAAGGCAGGCTAATCAGGGCACCTGGGTTTTAAAAAGGAGCTCACTTCAGTTTGCGGTGTGAGTGTGAGGAGCTGGGAGCAAGAGGCGCAAGGAGCTGAGAGTGAGAGGGTGTGCTGCTGGAGGACTGAGGAGCACAAGCATTATCAGACACCAGGAGGAAGGTCCTGTGGTGAGAATAAGGAAGGTGTTTGGAGGAGGCCATGGGGAAGTAGCCCAGGGAGTTGTAGCTGTCATGCAGCTGTTACAGGAGGCACTATAGACAGCTGCAGTCCACAGGGCCCTGGGCTGGAACCCGGAATAGAGGGCGGGCCAGGGTTCCCCCCAAACCTCCCAATTGACCTGGACTGTGGGTTCTTCCAGAGGCGAAGGTCTCTGGGCTGTTCCCCAACCCACATGGTGAATCTCTGAGGCAAGAAAATCTGCCCATAAGCGCAGGACCCACCAAGATAGGAGGAACTTTGTCACACTGGTGTCAGGGGTGGGATCTTGGGGTGCACAGCGCGGCGGAAGAAGGAGGGTGATTTAAAAAAAAGGGTGTTTTTTTTTCACCACAATGGATGACGTAGTGCGGGCACTGATACAAGCTATGGCGGCCCAGCAGGAGGCTACTCGTGTCCAGGCAGCCGCCCAACAGGAGGCAGTGCGGCTGCAGCAAGAGACTAATCGCCTGCTGATGGACCAGGCTGCTCAAGACCGAGCTATGTTGCGGGAACTGGTAAACCAAGTAAAGTCCCTTACAGAGCTGAATCACGGCCATGATGGGACGCGGCTCATACGGGCGAGCCATTGGCTGCAGAAAGTGACACGGGAGGATGATGTAGAGGCATACCTTCTGGCCTTTGAGAGGACAGCCCTATGGGAGGCCTGGCCTCGAGATCAGTGGTCTGGCATCCTTGCCCCATTCCTGTGTGGGGAGGCCCAGAAGGCCTACCATGATCTGCCTGAAGAGGCTGCGGCAGACTACCCCCAGCTGAAAGCAGAGATCCTGGCCAGATCTGGGGTAACGACAGCAGTGCGGGCCCAGCAGTATCACGATTGGAGGTACCAGGAAGACAAAACCCCGCGGTCCCAATTGTATGACCTCATCCATCTCGCACGAAAGTGGTTGCAAACAGAGTCCCGGAGTCCGGAAGAGATACTAGCAGTTCTGGTCATTGACCAATACATGAGGGGACTACCACCAGACCTTCGTGCCTGGGTAAGCCAGAACAAACCCACCACCTATGACGAGGTTGTCGCCCTGGTAGAGAGGCGAAGGACAGCGAGGGAGCTGACCCGACCAGTTAAGGAAGAGGCACCCTGGGTTAAACTAGCAGCACCAAGCCCTAAAGTTCGGGTGACTGGGCCACCAGGAGGGCCCAGGTGGAAAAAGAGAGAGGCTGAAGGCCCATCAGAGTCCACAAAGAGTCGGAGCAGTGAGGGAGAAGAGGATTGTGATGTTAGACTGCCCAAACCAAGAGACCGGGGAACGCCTAGGGCTCCATACAGATGTTATGCCTGCGGGGAGTGGGGACACATAGCTGCACAGTGTCCCAATGCTGAGGAGCCTATGCAGTGTAACCTGGGGAACTGGGCAGATCCATGCTCCCTAATCCACCTTGTGGAGGTCTCACTAACCCCACATATGTATACCAGACCAGTGAAACTAAATGGGGTAGGGAACATGGCACTGGTTGATTCGGGGAGTGCTATCACGCTTATCTCAGGGAAGCTCGTGAAGCGTAGTCAGTTGCTACAGGCTAAACATACGGGGATAACATGTGTCCCTGGGACAGTTAGTTACTACCCCACCATCCCAGTAAAAATCGAGATCCAAGGGAACACTACTGAGGTAGCAGCAGGTGTAGTCCCTAAATTCCCATACCCGGTGCTCATAGGGAGGGACTTCCCAGGGTTTGGAAACTTACTCCCAGTAGGGGGAATGGAGAAAGATGGGGACCCTAAAATTGGTGAGGCATCCACAGCAGACTGTCAACCCCCAATCTTCTCTGAAATATCCCCAGATTCTTTCTCCACTCCCAGACAGGGTAGAAAGACAAAAAGGGAAAGAAGGGCAGCTAAGGCCTTGGGAACCCGAATACTGACCCAAAGCCAGAGGGTCGCTCTTGTAGGTAGGTGGACCCGCGCAGCTGAAAAGGAGGCCACGCAGGAGGGAGAAGCACCTGAGTCTGACCCCCACCCTAACGCTTCTGAACCAGTAGACGCAACAGAGACTGGGCCCCTAGATCTTGGGCAGATTAGCCCCGGGAGAGGAAATTTTGGACAGGACCAGGCAGAAGACCCAAGGTATGACAATATTAGGAAGGAGGTGACTGAAATAGATGGGGTCCCCGTGGAAGGGAAAACCCAAGGACCATGACCCTACTTCATAATGAAGAAGGATCTCTTATACCGGGTTGCACCAGTACAGGGACAGAAGGTACAGCAGATCCTAGTACCTCAAAAACACCAGAATGCTGTATTAAGTCTTGCTCGTAGTCATCTTTTTGGGGGGCATTTGGGGGTAGAGAAGACCCTGGCACGAGTCCTACGATGGTTCTTCTGGCCCCGAGTACATGAAGAAGTGCGGAGGTACTGTGCCTCCTGCCCGGAGTGTCAGCTGCACAGTCCCCGTCCCCACTTGAGGGCACCTTTAGTACCCCTTCCCATCATAGAGGTCCCCTTCGAGCGAATAGCCATGGACCTAGTGGGACCCCTGGAGAAGACAGCTCGGGGCCACCAATATATACTTGTTGTTTTGGACTATGCTACTCGCTACCCAGAAGCCGTCCCCCTACGGAACACGGCCTCTAAAACTATAGCCAAAGAGCTGGTGGGGATCTTTGCCCGAATGGGGCTACCGAAGGAGATATTAACCGACCAAGGAACCCCATTTATGTCGAAGCTAATGAAGGACCTCTGTACGCTTCTCCATATACATACCCTGAGAACTTCGGTCTACCATCCGCAGACTGATGGGTTGGTAGAAAGGCTTAACTGAACCCTCAAGGCTATGATAAGGAAGGTGGTAAGTCGGGATGGGAAGGATTGGGACACCCTACCTTATGTTCGCTATCCGGGAGGTACCTCAGGCCTCAACTGGGTTTTCCCCCTTTGAGTTATTATACGGACGTCACCCCCGTGGCATACTAGATATCGCCAAAGAGATCTGGGAAGAGGAACCCAATGAGGGGAGAAATATAATAGAGCATGTAATGCAGATGCGAGACCGGATAGCCCGGGTTACCCCTATTGTACGGGAACATTTGGAGAACGCACAGGAGGCCCAGCGAACCCATTACAATCGCCAGGCAAAAGTGCGACAGTTCCAACCAGGGGATCGGGTTATGGTGTTGGTACCCACGGCAGAAAGCAAGCTTCTGGCCCAATGGCAGGGGCCCTATGAGGTGGTTGAACCCGTGGGGGAAGTAACCTACAAGGCGCGGCAGCCAGGACGCAGAAAACAAGAAAAGATTTATCACGTTAACCTTCTGAAACCCTAGCATGCACAAGAGGCATGCACAACGGTCCAAAAAGACCTAACCCAGGAAAACAAGCCTTCCAAACAGGTGAGAGTGTCTCCCGATTTAACACCAGACCAGAAGAATGAGGTGTCTGAGATGATCTTCCGGAACCAAGATGTGGTCTCGACAAAACCGGGTCGAACAACCGAGACATATCACCACATCATCACGAACCCTGGGGCCAGAGTAACAATGAGGCCCTATCGGGTGCCAGCGGCAAAAAGGGAGGAAATAAAAGCAGAAGTAAAAAAAATGCTGGAGTTGGGGACCATCGAAGAATCCCACAGTCAGTGGTCCAGCCCAATCGTGCTGGTGCCCAAACCTGATGGCACCACAAGATTTTGCAACGACTTCCGGCGACTAAACGAAGTATCCCAGTTCGACGCGTACCCCATACCTCTCATAGATGAACTAGTGGACCATCTGGGTAATGCCCGGTACTTGACTACCCTAGACTTGACAAAGGGGTACTGGCAGATTCCCCTTGCAGAAGACGCAAAGGAAAAGACTGCGTTCTCTACACCAGAGGATCATTTTCAATATACTGTCCTCCCTTTTGGACTACATGGGGCCCCAGCTACCTTCCAGCGCCTCATGGACAAGCTATTATGCACGCATAACAGTTATGCTGCTGCCTACTTGGACGATGTGGTCATTCATACCCCAGACTGGGAAACCCACCTGGAGAAGGTGGAGGCAGTCCTCGATATCTTCAGGCAAGCTGGCCTTACAGCAAACCCTGCCAAGTGCGCTGTAGGGTTTACAGAGGCCAAATATCTTGGCTACATTGTGGGAAAAGGTCTGGTAAAACCCCAAGTGAACAAGTTAGAGGCCATCCAAAATTGGCCCCGACCAAGTCGCAAGAAACAAGTCCGGGCGTTCCTAGGTGTGGTGGGGTACTACCGACGATTTATCCCCCACTTTGCCACAAGGGCAAGCCCCCTGACAGACTTAGTGAAAGCCCGTGGACCTGATCTGGTGAGATGGTCTGACGCAGCAGAGGAAGCATTCACAGACCTACGGACTGCCCTCTGCAATAACCCCGTACTGATAGCCCCTGATTTCACCAAGGAGTTTATCGGAAGTGTGCACTGTCTGGTGTCCCAAGCTGCCCAACCCCTTGGCGTTGAGCAGGGGGGAGGGATATGTGACAGACCCAGACCAGTGGGGTACAGGAGTCTGGTAGAGGGCAAATATACTGGTCACTGGATGAGTAGTTGTTTGTTCCCTGAGTGACCAGAGCAGGGGCTGCACTAGAGTAATCAGGAACCTGCTAGAACCAGTTAAGGCAGGCAGGCTAATTAGGACACCCTTCGTTGGCTGGGCTGCTGTGGAATGCATGGTCAGAGGATACCTGCCATTCCCCCTGCACAGAGGGGGGGTCTTGCATGTGTCCCAAAATAGTCACGGGGCTGAAATACTTTGACTGGGCTTTTAAAAGGAGCCTAAGGGAGCTAGGTGCCCAACTCACATTGAATGTCAATGGTATTTGGGCGCCTCATTCATTTAGGCACCTTTGAAAAATTCCAGCTTTAAAGAAATTATTGCTCATGAATATTATGGAGTGATGGTGTTGTCTCAGGCCATGCCTATTACAAGCCCTGGCCCAGCTCAGTCCTTAAGAGAAACATGCCCACCTGCTCCACCAATGTGGACCTTACCTGTAACATGGGCCTCCGAATAGTGTGGTGGGCTTTGTGATGTGCACAGATTAGAATGAGTCCACGAAACTCATTGGCTAGATTCTTTCTTGGTCTAACTTCATTGAAGTCCATAATTAACTCTGTGTAAACCCACTGAGTTCCAACAAGGAGAAATTTGGCCCACTTGAAGGAGTCCATGCTCCTGTTTCACACATACTGTAATTACAGGAGTACTGTCAGCTTTCTACAAGTGAAAGTCTTGTGTATTGCATTAGCCACCTTTATTGCATTATCCAAACTTTCTTTGGGTATCCAGCAAAAGGAACATATACTTAGTCCTCCAGACAAAGACACAAGTAAGATGTATTGCCTTTATTATTCACAGGAGAGATTACGTACCTCATGAAGTGTTGCCAGTGAAATTCAAACCACCTGAAAAGTATGTCAAGAGTGACGAGAACATGGATTTAATCTCAATATATAAACAAGACTACAACCCCTATCCTATCTGTCGAGTTCCTCCCTGCTTGCCCCGCGAGACTAACTACACTTCCAATGTCAAGATGGACACAATACCTACGTACAAAGGTATGTACCCTCGCAGCTGTTTTGTAGGAGGGCTTCACTTGTAACATCTTGCTTGAAGAGAACAGAATGAGGATACACAGACTTCTGCATTTGTTATTTCTTATATTGCCCTGATAGGTTGGTTCTGTAGGAACCTTAAGAGAATGACTGGAAAGTCAACTAACCTGGGCGCTTTGGGCTGGACTGAGGCTAAGGACAGAATTTTAATCTAATTTAACTTTCTTCTTAGTGTCAGGTTTGTCAGGCCCTTTTTTCAGGGTGGGAGTGGGCTGGCTGTTGGGTCTTTGTGGAGCCTTTCCCTTCTCTTGCCCCTTGCCTAGAGCATCACTGAAAGCTTCAGCACTGCCCTAACATCAGCCATGAGGGGAGAGGGAGTGCTGAAAAGCAGTGCTGAATGCTCTACCGGCGTGGGCCAGGCTAGCCCGGGATCGTAACTAATTCCTGATTAGCTCAGTAACTCAGTCAGTGGGGCCAGTCCAGTTCAGAATGGCATCTAACACAAGGCAAGAATCTGCTCCCAGTGATGCTGGTGTAAACTGGGAGCCGTTCCAGTGTTTGTGAATTAATTATATATATTTTAAAGAATGAATAATTGCTGCTGTTTCATGTCATGAGATGTGTGTGTGGGGGCTTCTATCGGGGCTGGAATGGAAGTGGCATTCTCCTTTTCCGTCCAAGGTGAAGGAGTCCTTTAAATTCTGACAACTGCTCCCACAGATAAGGCTCAACTTCTATCGCACTTCACAATCATAGCCCACAAAACACGTCAGATAGGTGTGCAAGTATTCCTAGCCCCATGTGATGGGTGAGTTACTTAAGCTCTCCCTCTATGCCTTAGATCCCCATCCAAGGCCACACACCAGGTCAGTGGCAGAGCCTGGTCTCCCAGTCTTGTGCCTTGTCTATTAGACCATTACACCCCATTTAATTTTTACTGCCCTCACCAGAAGGTCTCTCACTGCAGGGATCATCTTTCTTGGTTCAATGAGT
Source organism: Terrapene triunguis (assembly GCF_002925995.2). Taxonomy (NCBI): domain Eukaryota; kingdom Metazoa; phylum Chordata; order Testudines; family Emydidae; genus Terrapene; species Terrapene triunguis. Next base: position 5,311,046 of record NW_020664464.1, on the reverse strand, counting down.
GCTAAATGCTACTCCCTCCAGAACCTGTAAACGCTACTCGTGAAACAGCCATAGAATGGCTACAAAGCCACCTGCACTGCTTCCCTCTCCCTAGGGGTTGAGCACACTGGGATGAATACTGCATTGTTATACTAGCATGAATCCAGAGCAACTCCACTTGCTTTAGAGTTGTTTGTCATATAACACTAAGGCATTTTGCCTCTGCTTCTAACCTCTGCTGGATCAGGAACTTGGTCTTAAACAGTGATCTGCTAATGGCAGCCTGTCGTGCTACCACTAGAGGGCTGGGCTCGCACTTTGTGTATGACTTTAAATAAGGGTGGAATATTTTATTTTTTTCCTGCTGTAAAACAAGAAGTCTACTTACTCAGGCTGATTGCTAGTATGAGGGTTTGGCCCTATTCAGCATAAGTAATTCTCTATTTAAAATAAAAATCAAGCAAGAAAATAAAAATGGGAAAAAACCCATGTGACTGCAATGTTAAGGTTACACAATTAAAATGACAAAAAGCCACAAAATCGGTGTCCATGTTAAAGCACTCAAAGCCTCAATGCTTTATACCAGCTGAGAATCTGTCCCTATGTGTTTAGCCATGCTTCCATTCGACCTAAGAACCATATGTAAATCTTTTTGTTTTATCCGTGTTTAGGTCAGGACCTTTACTAGTGCGCTCAAGAGCTCTAATAAAATGCAGCACAGCCACATTTGGTTGCAATTTGTAGTATTTTTCAAAACACTGTGCAAATGGAAAGCTCCATCTAACAACCCCACAAAGATTTGGTTCCATATTGTGTTAATTCATTTTAAAAGGCCATAGGTCACAAATGGGAAGGTTTTCAATGTGCTTTTACCTATTCAGCCTTATGGCATAAAAAGGCTTTATTAATCACCTTTCAAGGTGCAATTTATTTGTAATGTGCTGCTCTATGAGGTTTCAAATAATGCCACCTTGGCAATAAATGCCTTTCATATGAAGTCGTGAGTCCACCCAACCCAGTGGTATAGGGTGGTTTTAAATGATGCTATCAGATATCACAATTAATGTCTGACAGCTTTGAAACTTGATTTCTTAACACTGCATGAAGCATGGTTTCAAAGTTTTCATCTCCTCTTAGTCGTGTGTGTCTATCTACAGGTATATAATCAAATTAAAGTGTTGTCTAGCTTGGTTATATGGAGAGCTGCCTGAGCCTAGGAACATGTGGTTTGTATTGTAGGCTCCTTCCCATACCCCCTAAAGTTTTCAAGCTGGTGATACATGGGAAACCATTAATATCTACTGGAAAAGAATTAGTTTCAATAAAACTGTAACATATTTTGAAGGGATAGTAGCATTGTTGGCTTAAACTAAAGTAAATTCATAATGCCTAGGAGGACTCCAAATGTGTGGCACTTATAGAAGTTTAAAATTGAAGACATGTGGAAACTATTTCTAAAACTATGGTCTCAGTGAAGTGCCTGGACTCGATTATTACAACTGATGATGGGAAGCCCTGAACGGTTTTGGGGTGCAGTTTGGTTTTGATTAGTTTCTAATACTCATCTGAAATGTCAGGCCTTTTCAACTGGATCTACACTTGCTTGGAGACTGCATGTCATAAGCAGTGGAGACTCCAAAGTCACCCACTTCTTAATAAGCCCCTTACAGCCTCTCTAGGATTCATCTTAACATGCGCCCTTTGTTTCCCCTTCTAGACTTCCTACTTTGGTAAAGTGATGTGGCCCACCCACCTTTCAGTTGGGTCTGGGACGGTGCTCACTTCAAACTTCTCAGCACATGCCTCAGAGATCATGGGGCATGTCTGTGAGGCTGGAGTTAGCCTGAGGGCCAGCCCCGCTGTGCTGGGAAGTGTGACCCGAGTGCAAGGGCAGCTTTAGCTTTAGGCAGGACAGACTGTCATCTCCAGGATGCTGCCACATCTTGGGGGTGGGGCAGGGGGTGATGGAATGACTTTATTTTAACTCCCTAAAACCAAGCATGTGCTTGGGGCAGCACTTTTCAAGGGGCGGCACTCCGGTGTTTTTTTTTTTTTTTTTTTTTTTGCTTGGGGCAGCAAAAAACCTGGCGCCGTCCCTGGGGTGGGAGGACAAATGACTTCAATGTGCTTTGCCCATGGGCACTGAAGGCGCAGCAGAGCATTCTCTCCTCTCTCCTGCATCAATAGGCTTTAAAAGTAGGAGAAAAGGGATGAACAGAGGGGGGCTGGAGTAGATTGGGGATCAGTGAGAGGCTGCAATGGGCAGATGAACTAACTTAGAAAGGACTGGTGGGATAATAGCAAAGGGAATTGATCAGAACTAACATCAGCCTATTTGGATCAGTCCTTATAGTTTCCAGGACTAGTCCACCCAGCCTTGATCATTACCTTTAGCTCATGACTCTCATCCAGGTGGGTACCACACCACTTTATATACTTAACTGGTTGTGTAAGCTGCACAGAGTGGGCATGGCCATGCAAACAGTATATTTCTTGAACAACATCAAGACCACTGCTATTTAGGTTCCTAGCAACAATCTGAGCATTGCTGATATCTTTGAGTGTCTGGAAAAGTTACTACTTCAGGTGTGCTGCGGGTGGCAAAACACCCTTCCAGATCTCACTATGGCTAGACATCCCCACAGATCTAGTAGTGGAGCCTGACGGACTGAGGCCAGGACTTTAGGGCCATATTTTAAAGGTATTTGGGCACCTAAAGATGAAGATTAATGATTAGTGGGATTTTCAAAAGCTCCCAAACTATCTGACTCCCATTGATTTCAATAGTAGCTAAGCTTCTAGGCACTTTTGAAAATCCCATTAGGGACCTATCTACATCTTTAGGTGCCTAAATACCTCTAAAATCTGCCCTTTAGTACCTAAATATGAGGAAGGCTGGTACTATGTAAACACTTAAAATAAATGAGGCCAGATTAGTTTAGACAGCTCTTCACTCTGAGGAAGAAAATAAAATCCTGGCCCCACCAAAGTCACTAGAAGTTTTGCCATTGACTTCAATGGGGCCAGGATTTCATCCAAGCTGAATTTTCAAACATCAGCCATGGCACTTGGAAGGTCCCCATGCTAGCAGGCCCCTCCTTGCAGTTTTGCATGGAATCCATTTTTGCCTGGTGCACTGGGGACGCTAGGCTGAGGTCGGAGTATGAGCAGTAGCAGTGCTGGCTACTGCTGCCACTTCATGCTGGGTGTCAGGGCAGAGAGACTGGAGAACAAATGCTTAATTTAAAAATAAGCTTTAATTTTTCAACTTTGCATTGTAACGAGCGGAGCTCTAATATAATTGTAATTGTGCTGTATTATAGCACAATCATTCAGAGGGACTAATACTGTTTGGACTGGAAAATTCAAATATCCCGATGCCTAATTGCATCATTTACTTTCTGGTACTTTGAAATCCAGACTTCCTTCCTATAAAGAATCAGCTGGAACGTTATTTGTCTCATGCCTCTCAATGTGGTTTCAAAGCAAAAAAATAAGACTTGGGTTACTGCCACGGCTATTTCATTTCAACTTCCTACCAGTAACCATATTGCTCTCTAGGGGCAATTGCACAAGATTAGTAAGAGGGAAGAAAGATGGCTTTGTGGCTACAACACTGGTCTGAGAGCCAGGAGTTTTTGCCACAGATTTCCAGTGTGCTCTGGAAGTCAATTTAACTCCCTGTGCCTTGGTTTCCCCATCTATAAAATAGGATATAATATGCACCCATCACCCAGGGCTCTACAGAGAGTGTACTAATGTTGGCAAAGTGGTAGATTATACTTAGCCTTATACTTAAGACTGTAAGCAGTTTGGGGCAGGGATCAACTCTGTTCTATGTTTGCACAGTGCCCAGCACAATGTAACTAATTAATAATAATAATTGAGGTCAGGGTTCTGCACATGTTGATAGCACTGCTAACATATAGAACAGTGCAAAGAAAGCAGGAAATGCCTCTCAATGCACTACTCTAGATGTCATCAAGAAGAAACCCTGAACTCCGTTCTGGGCAGGGAAAAACTGTCTAGCCAATTGAAAAAATCAGTTGTCATCAAAGAGGAAGACACAGCGAGGAAGGACTGGCTTGTAGCTGAGGCTCTAGATTGAGACTTAGGAGGCTTTGGTTCAATTCCCAGATTTCTCCCAGACTCAGTGTGTGACTTTGGGCAAGTCACTTAACTCCCAGTGTCTTATCATCATCCCCATCTTACTGAGATGATGAACTAATCCTCCTTTCTTCCTACCATTCTCTGTGTGGTCTATTTAGATTGTAAACTCCTCAGGGGCAGGGATGGTCTCTCACAATGTGTTTGTACGGTGCCTACCTGATTGACACGACTAACACAAACAACAAATACTAATAACCAAAGCATAGGCTGTTATATTTTTAAACTAACTACAGAACTTGTGCATTGATGGACACTTAAATCAGATTCTTACATTTCAGGTGACTACGTGCCATGGAATGAATCAAAACGAGAGATGATTAAACCAGACAATAAATACCATCCATCGGAAGCAAAATTTGACTACAGAACCACTGTCCAGGATGATTATGTATATAAGGGACCAGTCGCCACTCACAGCTGCAAACCTCTGAATCCAGCCCACATGACAAAGGCACCTTTGGAGGACCTGACAAATTATAAATTGAATTATGTGCCACATCCCTTGGAGAAACGCTTTGTCCATGAGTATGAGAAGTATAAACCCAGTGAAACCCCATTTGATGGCCTCACCACCCACAAACAATCATACAAGGGTCTGGCTGGCCCGCCTGCCAAGATAGTGAAACCGTACCAGTCAATGCCAACCCACGATCTCCCATTTTCCTCTTCCACAGAGTTTCGGGAAAAATACCAAGCTTGGCCACAGCACCCCATGTTCACCAGAAAACCTGATGTGTACGTGCCCCCCGTAGAGAAAATGGACCTTCAGACAACTACTCAGACTCATTACACATACCCTAAGGGACAGCCAGCCAAGGCATGTCGGCCCTTGGGCCATGTTCAGAAAACCACTGCACCCTTTGACAGCTGCTCCACCATGAAGGATGATTACAAGCCATGGCATGGTAAGAAAGCAAAACCCATCATACCTGTCTCAGAACTTACTTTGCCAGCAGAACCAATGGAGAACCTGACCACCTTTCGGGCCCATTACGTGCCTCACCCCCCCACTTTAACTAAGAGCTTTAAGCCGGGTTGGTCAGCTGCACGGCCTAACATGCCACTCGATGCAGAAACCACCTACGCCACCAGCTACACGCCGAAGGAAATTGTCAAATGCCTTGCCTCCTACAAAGAACCCCCAGGCTATGTGCTTCAAGAAATCGATGCTGTCGGTCACAAGTTCTACTGCCCTGTTTCGGAGGCTGAACGCCCAATGAGTTCAAAGAGTAAAGAGCGAAGAAGCAGCTTTTCTGGGAATGGACTATACCTACCTGGCCCAAAGGAACTACCAGTGACAGCCTGATTTTTTTTTTTTTTGTAACCCTCTTTTAAACTGATCATTGATTTTATTCCTTTAAAGAACTTAAAATAGCTCCCAGGACCTAGCTCCTGGTGGAACACCTGAATAATAAGAATCCTAATGTCTGGGGGAAAAAACATTTTAATCACTTGGTTGTCAGTGCTTTTTCTATCTCCCAAACTCTGTCTTTAGTTAAGCAATGCCTAGGTCGTGGTGACAGATTCAGGGCTGGCTCTGGCTTTTTTGCCGGGGGGGAGGGCGGCCAGAGCGCCGGGGGGAGGGCGGCGAGCCTGGCCGTGGCCCCGCTCTCCCCGGCGGCCGGAGCGCCGCGCCGCCCCCCTCCAGGTGCCGTCCCAAGCACCAGCTTGGGTGCCTGGTGCCTGGAGCCGGCCCTGGACAGATTTCTTGTTCACAAACGTATCAGGCACTAAGTTTTTCCTCCATGATGAGTGTGGTACAGCAGCCTAGATCATAGGTAGACAGATCCCTTAAGTTACAATAAAAACAGAGGTTAGTTTTGAGTGCAGGTAAATAGCACAAGCCCAATGTCCAGCCTTATTTATTGAGTCCATAAAAGACAAGAAAAAAATGTTGTTGTTTAAAATTAGATTTTTCAGGGTTGTGTCTCCCTTAATAATCACAGAATTGTAGGGCTGGAAGGGACCTTGCAACATCTAGCCCCCTGTGCTGAGGCACGACCAAATAAACACAACCTCCGCCTTCGAAGCCTATTCCAGCACTCAACTATTCTTATAGTTAGGAAGTTTTTCTTAATAGCTAACCTAAATCTCCCTTGCTGCAGATTAAGCCCATTGCTTCTTGTCCTACCTTCAATGGACACAGGGAATAAGTGGTCACCAACCTCTTTATAACAGCCCTAAACACATTCGAAGAATTATTAGGTCCCTGCTCAGTCTTCTTTTCTCAACATTAAACATGCCCAACTTTAAAAAAACAAAAAACAAACAAAAAAAAAAAACTCTTTCCTTATAGGTCAGCTTTTTGTTGTTCTCCTCTGAAATCTCCCCAAGTGATCCACATCTTTCCTAAAGTGTGGGGCCCAGAACTAGATGCCACAGTACTCCAGCTGAGACTTCACTAGTGCTAAGTGGAGTGGACAGTTACCTCCCATATGATACTCCTGTTAATATACCCCAGAATATTAGCCTTTTTTGCAACTGCATCACATTGTTGACTCATATTCATTTGTGATCCACCATAACCCCCAGATCCTTTTCAGCTATACTACTGCCTAGCCAGTAGTTCCCAATTTTGTAGTTGTACATTTGATTTTTCCTTCCTAAGTGTTTTGCACTTATCTTTATGAATTTTCATCTTGTTGATTTCAGACCAATTCATTGCAGTTGTGTAGAATTCAAATTCTGTCTTCCAAAGTGCTTGCAACCTCTCCCAGGGTGGTGTCATTCACAAATGTTATAAGCATACGCTCCACTTGATTATCCAGGTCATTAATGAAAATATTGAATAGTACCAGATCCAGGACTGACTCTGGCGGGACTCCACTAGATATGCTCTCCCAGTTTGACAGTGTACCATTGATGACTAATTTGTGAGTACGGCCTTCAACTACTTGTACATCCACCTTATAGTGCAGGGGTCGGCAACTTCTGGCATGCGCTCGCCAGGGTAAGCACCCTGGTGGGCTGGGCCAGTTTGTTTACCTGCTGCGTCGGCTGGTTCGGCCGCTCGCAGCTCCCACTGGCCGTGGTTCGCTGTCCCAGGCCAATGGGGCCTGCGGGAAGCGGCACGGGATGTGCTGGCCGCGGCTTACCTGCTGACGTGGCAGGTAAACAAACTGGCCCAGCCCACCAGGGTGCTTACCCTGGCGAGCCACGTGCCAGAGGTTGCCGATTCCTGTTATAGTGATTTCATGTAGACCACATTTCCCTAGTTTACTTATGAGAATGTCATGTGGAACTAGGGCAAATGCCTTAGTAAAATCAAGATATCAAGTTACATTACTGCCCAGAACTAGAACATTAAATGGGAAATCTTCAAATCTCACAAAGTAGGAAGGGTCAGTACTTGGATAGGTTTACCTTGGAGGTCTCTTGCTGCAGGAAGTTGTACAAGTACTAGGAAGTCAATACTGTTAGGTAGCACAGCGGTTCTCAACAGGGGGGGCTCGCAAGGCCCCACGGCTAAAACCCAGAGCCCGAGCACCAGCGCCTCCCATGGGTCTGAAGCTCCAATCCTTGGTGCCCCCCACAGTGCTGAAGCACAAGCAGAAGGGCTGAATTCCAGAGCCCTGGTGCTCCCCACAGGGCAGACGCCCTGAGCCAATGGGCACAGTTGGGGGGGACATGAGGGTGTTGCCCCTCCCAAAATTACAGTGCAAGAGCAGGGCAGCTCCACTCCCCCCACCTCCTTCTCTCCCCGCCCCCTGGCCAGGTCGGAGGTGGGAAGCCAGAGCCAGGCAGTGGGGGACGGCTGGTGCCATGGAGCAGGCAGCCACAGCATTTCCTCGCTTCCTGCTGCTGCAGGGGGCTGAAGCTGCTCCTCAGCTCCCAGCCCCCTTTGCTCATGCAGCCGGTAAGGGCCGCCTGGGCAGGGGACCCTGCTTTGTGGCTGGCAGAGCCCTCGGGGAACCGGGAACCCTCCTGCGACACAGCCCCTCCCTGCACCCTGAGCTACCCCACTGCCAGCACACAGCCCCTATCTACCTGCTGCCTGCACTCTGAGTGGTTTTCAAACTTTTTGAGCTGAGCCCCCCACCTTTGAGTTATAATTTTTGGTTACCCCTCCCCCCAAACCCAGACAGGCTGGGTGGGTGGCCTGCTGAGGTGAGTCAGGGGGTGGAGGTGGTGCTCCCTCCCTGGACCCCGCCTTGCAGAGCTGTCAGGAGCCCTGCTGGCCCCTGCCCTCCCAAAATACAAGTCAAACTACACCTATGCCCAAGGGTCCCCCCTCACTGGGCCCTGGAATTTTTATAGCATGTTGTGGGGGGCCAGAGAAAGAAAAAGGTTGAGAACCTCTGAAGTAGCACATTTCCCTCTGAGTCAGTGCTAAAGCAGTGCCCATGCATGTTGCTAGGTGGGTCACGGTGCAACTGGAGGTGGCATCTTCTGGCTGTGATCGAAAAACAAGGTCCTGACCACTGGTGCTTATTTAAGTTCCCAAGGTGCTTTTCTGCAAGATAGATACATTAGTTCTGTTATCCAGGCCAATTTCCTAAAATCCCCCCCTGAAATCAGTTGTAACTTAAGCAGTGGTTCTCAACCATTTCAGGCTCTCGACCCATTTGTAAACCTCGATGGCCCATCATGACCCAGAAAATAGCTATAGTGCAAAAAAAAAAATCTGGCTTATTAAATATTTCTTACCCACGCTGTATAATGTACACATTAATGTAGTAAGTACTAAATAAGTGTACTGTGCGTACCATAGTGCATCTCCTGTCCCGTGTGTCTGGCTGGGCTCAGCTCTCTGCTCTCTAGAGTTGGCGTGCCGTTCAGGTTTGGCACAGGCCCCTGATGTGGGGGCTGGTTGGACCACATTTATGAGCATTGCATTGCAACCTGGAGTGGGGTTACAGCAGCACTCACTCAAATTTGGTCTGGACAGCTCCCCTCCCCCTCGCCCCCCCAGCATCAAGACAAAGGGGTGGCTGGGAGAAACCTGAGCAGCACTCTGACCCATGCACTAGGTTGCAACACCTTCTCTGCCTCCCTCCCCTTCTCCCCCCCGCAACTGCCCATTCCCCACAGGCGCAGTAACTCCCTCCCCCACCCCCAGGCCATTGACACAATTTTGGATGGCTACTCACAGGCTGAGCAATCATGATCTAAAGTATTGTTAATTTCTAATCTCAAGTGCTAAGCATTGTTGCTGTGCAGTGTTGCAGAGAAGCTCTGTTTCAACCATAGAGGTGGCTCCATTTAAATAGATTGAAGTGATCCTATGTATAATATGCATTTTAGTTATATGCGTGAAGCCCTCTGAAGCCCTTGGGAATGGAAGTTCTATATCAGTGGTTGGAAACTGAAGCTAGACAAATTCAGACAAGAAATAAAGTGAATATTTTTTTTTTTACATTGAGCTTAATTAACCATTGCAACACTTGGAAGTCTTCAAATCCAGACTGGATGCCTTTCTAAAAGACATGCTCTAGTTAAGACAGAAGTTCTGGGCTTGAAGTAGGAGGAACTGCATGAGATTAGAGGATCTGTGTTATACACGGAGGTCAGACTAGAGAATCAGAATGGTCCCTCTCGGTCTTAAAATCTAGTAAATATTCTCTCACCTCTGCTGGTGCAAGAACTCTCTCCTTTTACAGCTCGTGCCATCTGTAACAGACTTTATGGCGCATCAATAAACCATCTCAGGTCAAATCTCAACTGAAAAGATTTTACTTGCTAATCTCTTTCTCGCTGTTTGCTGCTATTTATTACAGTTATTTTGAAAACTCTCTGGAACACAGGTTCTATGAAAGATGCTACTCAGGTTAAGTGCTGGGGAAAGGATTTGTCTTCTTATACAGTAAAGCTCTTTGCCTGTTAATTTAACACTCTCACTTTAACCTGACCATGAAAATGGAGCAGCGTGTGTCTAGGATGTAAACCTATCTTTTTTACTGTATTTTGCCATATGGAATTTATCAGTATCAATATGGATCTAAGTATAAATGTTACAGCGTGTGAGTAACTGCTGGTTTTCAAACATTAATAACAAAAGTCCAGATTCTGCAAACACTACACCAACTTCCACTCCACAAAAGCATGTGCCAAATCAATGGAACTGATTTTTTTCCAGGGATTTCACAGCATGGGAGCTAGCTATGTATTTTTGCTGACTTGTATCTTAATAAAATGCTTTAATGTTTTAAAACTAAACCAGAATAATACAAGGAGCCTAATTTATTCACATGAATAAATAATTTGCAAAATCCCACTAGAATGTCCTTTGGCTTTTTTTTTTTTTGGTCCACATAACACCTTATGTGCACATGGTGCAGTGTAAGAGGTAAAATGACAAAAAACAAACAAACCAACTTTCCTGCCCTGAAGCGCTACAAACTAAACACATAGCCCCCCCGCCCCCCAAACAACAGGACTGCTACTACTTCTGAACAGAGGTTTCTGCTTAGAGCACAAGGAATTTCATGGACAAGTTGTAAATTGCACAGTGTCCGTGTTGACTTTTTAAATGAGCTTTAGTGATGTGTCTAGGTTTGTCACATGCATAACACGATGAACATAACTAGCATTAGGACTTAAGTTAGACCCGCTGACTCCAGAACAGTGACTTGGTTCTCTTTCTTTGCCCTCGTGTTCTACAGAAACTCAGCTTCTTTCCCATACTTGGGACACTGTGTGTCCTCCCATTCTCTCCCTCCTGCATGACAGGGTTCCCCATTCTCTGGGTTCCCCCATTCCTGGATTTTTTTGCATTCTCCCCATGCCAGGGATACTGTGTATCTCATCCCCTCCCCACCAAATAGCTTTCTTCTCTTGGACTGGAAGGGACAGGCCGACAGCTGGCATCTTTCCCACTGCATGAAGCAGGCACTGGAGATGTTGTGAGTTAGGAGGGAGGAAGGAATGAAGCCTCCTTTACTCTCCTTTCCCTCTGGCTCCTCCTGCTGACTAAACAGCCACCCCATAGGTGTTAGGGACTTTACGGAGAGTTAAGAGCAACTTTTTAAATAATGATAGCTCTTCCAGTTTTCACTAAAGTCAACAGGGGTCTGCCTATTGATGCATAGAACATTGCCTAAACATTTGCAATCCATCAGATTTGGCATTCAGAAGTTATCATGTTACATCAAGACAGGCAGGCAAACAGAGAAATGCTGGGCCTCGTTTTGTCTGGTCCATGCCCTCATCTCCTACTCACCCGCTCTGCCCCACTAAAAGAAGTAAATAAAATACCCCCCTTGAGCACAGCTGTATTTAATTTGCTGTGATTTGTATATAACGGGTTGACACCGAGATTTTCTTTTTTTGGTATTGAAACCACTAGGATGGCCTGTTAGTTGAAAACTGACTCCATAAATGTTTCAGTAAGTGAAGTGTTTTAACAAGCATCCACCAACCTCAGAGGCTACTTAAACCAATAATGTATGCTTAAAAAAACAGTGCATGGAAAAGGAAAAAAACAAACCTTTCGCACAGCCCAAACCAAATTACTCCTCAGCCCAACCATTAAACGTTTCCTTAAAGAAGGCATGGAAAATGTCCTGGCTCCTTGCTTGGTGATTAAGCTCTTCGTGGCTTGTCTGGTCTGATCTTTCTGGTTCAGGTTTTATTTTTGTGATTCACCATTGGCCCTGGGGATTTGTAAATGAGGTCAGCCCAAACCCCACATGAGATCTAGAGGCAGCAGACGGTTTTATAGTACTGAGGAGGGTGCTAGGGGAAATGGTTTCCCATGCTGGTGTGATCTTAACCACGTATGTGTATCTAAATGCTGACCGTGCATTCAATCACATCCTGCTAAGGGTTCTGCCTAAACAAACCCTATTTATGTGCACCAAGAGTACAGGCTTCCAGTGCCCACTTCCTTCTCAGCCACATAAAACTGCCATGTTTTACTTATGTCGGCACAGAACTAAATAAAACATTTAGTTAGTAAAGGCTTAAATGCAGAGTTTATAGAACACATTTATATGTACAGCCTTAGCAGAAAGGCTGGAGGACCACATCCAAAACAAGTGACATTTAGCTTGTTCATCCTCTGTAGGGGCTTTTAGCTAATAGCACACATGAGCCAGCCTCCTCCTGTCCCAGGCCAGCCAAATTGCCCTGAATGGTTGAGAGCAAGTGCTCTGCAGTGTGCAAGGGGAGTGGACTCTCTGGGAAGTCTCACAGAATTGCAACCCCTGAATAGGCGGAAGGATTTAGCTGAGTGCATGGATGTCTCATTGGCATCAATGGAAAATCTGTACAAAGAACAAATGTGGAATGTCCCATAATGCTCCACAGTGCAATTGCAAGAGGAGAATTTTGTCTCTAGTGAGGAACAAACCCTTAGTGATATCAGGATAGCTCCTGCCCTTAGTTACACCAGTGTAAATCTGGAGCAACTCCCCTGAAGCCTAAAAACAACAACCTGGAACACAAAACCATCTTGCCTGTCAAATAGCACAAGTGGACACATCACAGGAAGAGCAGTATTGTGGCCTCCTTCTTCAACCCACTTGATGATGGAGAAGGTAACTTTGGAGGACACGTGGAGGGTGTGTGGTGGAATGGTACCTCTCCTTTAAAACATTGTATTGTGCTTCGCTCTTTAAATGGCTTGGTCTTGAAACTCATAAATAAGTTCTCACTAAGCTGCAAAAAAAAGAAAAAAAAAAAAAAGAAGTAATGGGCCAAATCCTAAGCAGCCTCAAAGTGAGCATAACTGGCCCAGGAGCTCTGCAGATGAGGTGCCTCAGCAGCCAAAGACCTAAAGTAGCAGCAACTGTACCATCATTCCATCTCTCCATGACTGGGACAGAGAACATGGTTGGGGTCAATGGGCATCCCCAGAACAACCCAATGGTCTTAGTGACCCCTGTCTTCCAGAATTGTTCATTAGGGCCATTGGAAACTGATGCAATTTAGAGCAGCCTTCAGGCTGTTCCAAGTTGTACTGGGGGCTTAGCTGGTGTAGATAGCAGAGAATCAAGGGAGCACAAGAGAGTCTTAAAGCCACCCTTGCACCACTCTGTCTAGGGAGGTGTGCCACGGACTCCTCAGCCACCACACAGGATCTGAGCCAACAAATGTACACCAGTGTCAAACTGGTGTAAGTGAGGGAGGGGGAAACCAGGCTCTGTGTGCCTGTTGCAAAAAAAAAAAAAAAAAAAAGCAGCAGCATAATTCACATGGGAATGAAGGGTCCCTTTTTAAAGTAACATGATTATTATATTCAGCAAATATTCCAGCTTTTCATAGAATCATAGAACTGGAAGGAACCTCGAGAGGTCATCTAGTCCAGTCCCCTGCACTCAAGGCAGGACTAAGTATTATGACCATCCCTGACAGGTGTTTGTCTAACCTGCTCTTAAAAATCCCCAATGATGGAGATGCCACAACCTCCCTAGGCAATTTATTCCAGTGCTTAACCACTCTGACAGTTAGGAAGTTTTTCCTAATGTCCAACCTAAACCACGCTTGCTGCAATTTAAACCCATTGCTTCTTGTCCCATCCTCAGAGGTTAAGATCAACAATTTTTATCCCTTCTCCTTGTAACAACCTTTTATGTACTTGAAAACTGTTATGTCCCACCTCAATCTTCCCTTCTCCAGACTGAACAACCCAATTTTTTCAATCTTCCCTCATAGGTCATGTTTTCTAGGCCTTTAATTATTTTTGTTGCTCTTCTCTGGACTTTCTCCAATTTGTCCACATCTTTCCTGAAATGTGGTGCCCAGAACTGAACATAATACTCCAGTTGAGGCCTAATCAGTGTGGAGTAGAGCGGAAGAATTACTTCTCATGTTTTGCTTACAATACTCCTGCTAATACATCCCAGAATGATGTTTGGTTTTTTTGCACAAGTGTTACACTGTTGATTCATATTAAGCTTGTGATCGACTATGACCCCCAGATCCCTTTCCGCAGTACTCCTTCCTAGGCAGTCATCTCCCATTTTGTATGTGTGCAACTGATTGTTCCTTCCTAAGTAGAGTACTATGCATTTGTCCTTATTGAATTTCATCCTATTTACTTCAGATAATTTCTCCAGTTTGTCCAGATCGTTTTGAATTTTAATCCTATCCTCCAAAACACTTGCAACCCCTCCCAGCTTGGTATCGTCCACAAACTTTATAAGTGTACTCTCTATGCCATTATCTAAATCATTGATGAAGATATTGAACAGAACCAGACCCAGAACCGATTCCTGCGGGACCTCATTCGTTATGCCCTTCCAGCATGACTGTGAACCACTGATAATTATAGTTATAACTACTTTCTGGGAATGATTTTTCAACCAGTTATGCACCCCACCTTATAGTAGCTCCATCTAGGTTGTATTTCCTTAGTTTGTTTATGAGAAGGTCATGCGAGACTATATCAAAAGCCTTACTAAAGTCAAGATATACCACATCTACCACTTCCCCCCATCCACAAGGCTTGTTACCCTGTCAAAGAAAGCTATCAGGTTGGTTTGACACGATTTGTTCTTGACAAATCCATGCTGACTGTTACTTATCACTGTGACGGATTCGGTCACAGAGACCCTCTTGGGACTGTCACCTGATGTGCTGAAACTACCCCTGAGCCCGTTTTCCCTGTCAGCTTGGGACTCCAGAACCCTGTTGAGCCAGACATGCAAGCCTGCTGCAACATAGACCCAGAGTCTGAACCACGTCCCCAAAGCTGCAGGCTTTAACTGAAAACCACTCAGCAGAGACTCCTGTCTCCAGCACCCAGACACCCAGCTCCCAATCGGATCCAAAACCCAAATAAATCCGTTTTATTCAGTATAAAGCTTATACAGGGTAAACTCAAATTGTCCACCCTCTATAACACTGATAGAGAGATATGCACAGCTGTTTGTTCCCCCAGGTATTAATCACTTATTCTGGGTTCAATAATAAACAAAAGTGATTTTATTAAGAATAAAAAGTAGGATTTAAGTGGTTCCAAGTAATAACAGACAGAACAAAGTCAGTCACCAAGTAAAATAAAACAAAACACGCAAGTCTAAGCCTAATACATTAAGAAACTGAATACAGGTAAATCTCACCCTCAGAGATGTTCCAATAAGCTTCTTTCACAGACTAGACTCCTTCTTAGTCTGGGCCCAATCCTTTCCCCGGTACAGTTCTTGTTAGTTCCAGCAGGCATCTTAGGTGAAAAGCAGGGGATTCCACATGACTGGGACCCGTTTGTTCTGTTCCACTCCCTTTTATAGCTTTGGCACAAGGCGGGAATCTTTTGTTTCTCTCTAGGTTCCCTCCCTCCTTCTAAATGGAAAAGCACCAGGTTAAAGATGGATTCCAGTATCATGTGACCTGTTCACATGTCCTGTGAGACTTCATTACCCATTCACTGGTACACAGGTATACAGGAAGGCTTACAAGTAAACAGAGTCATCTACAACCAATTGTCTTAGTTAATGGGGGCCATCAAGATTCCAAACCACCATTAATGACCCACACTTTGCATAACTACAATAGGACCTCAGAATTATATTTCATCTTCCTAATTTCAGATACAAGAATGATACATTCATACAAACAGGATGAACACACTCAGTGGATTATATGCTTTGTAATGATACTTTACAAGAGACATTTTGCATAAAGCCTATTCCAGTTACATCAGATTTACACTTATAAACATATTTCCATAAACATATGGAGTGCAATGTCACACCCTCCTCCTGAACTTACTGCCGGAGTCTTGGACACTGTCCATGGCGGAGGCAGTACATGTAAAATCCCTGTTTATCTCTGGTCACACCCCCTTCCAATACCCTTAAACCTTATGATGTCATTCATAGGTGTCCTAGCAAAGTTCTGTGTTCCTGGTCCCTGGGTGGCTGAAAACATGTTGGGGTGCAGTATTGCTAATAGAATGCAGATAGCAATATCTGTTAAAGTGTAGGTGTCTTGGCATTTAGCCACCAATGCCATGAGGCAGCATGCCTCAGTTTCCCCATCCACACAGCAGTGTAGGCCTGTTATACTTCTGCTGCTGTGCCAAGCTCTAAGCCTGTTTACAGGTATAGGCTGAAAAGCAATATGCTTGTGGGATTGTCTTGTTACCATCCCTAGCATGTACAAAAGTTTTTTCCACAAATGAGGTATGTTACACATCTTTAAAAGGTTTACCATTAGTATTAACTCCCTTCTCTTGACCCATAGATGAAGAAGCAAAAGGCACAAGATTAACAGCCAATTTATGACAGATAGACTTTGTTCACACAGTTTGACTTGTTCAGTGTCTATTCCATTTTCCAATCCCTTTGTGTACCATGGTAGGTGCTCAGATACAGATTCTTCTGCCCCTTTGGATAAGGCTCTTAATTCAGGCATGTGTTTGAGGTTTTGGCAAGGAAAGGGTGCACTGCAACCCTGCCTGCCTTCAGCCCCTCCCTCTGGAATCTCTTTATGTTGGACCTCACCCCCTTGTGAAGCTTCCCAAATGCAAAGTTTTCCTTCTTCCAGACTTGAAGAGACAGTGTTATCTCTCACAAAGGCAGCAGGAACAACATTTTTCAATGGAGTGCTTTGGATTGGTAAGATCCCCTTGGTCACCCCATTCTCTGTTCCCAAAAGGTTAGCTGGGTGGACTTGCTCCTCCAGGAGATCTGACCCCCAGTCTTCCCTTAAAACCTGATCCATAGGTGAGGGGTCTGGCATTTTAGATGCAGATCCTTCACCCTCCTCCTGGGGAAAAGCCTTCCTACAAAAGGTGGGCGGTCCCTCCTGTCCCCTCATACCTTCCATCTGGACTTCCCTCTCTGGGCTCCCCTCTGAGGCAGACACTCCTGTGTCCCCTAAAAGGGAAGGTGACCCTTATCCAGCTGTGGGCTCACAGCTACCAGCTATGACAGACTTTTCACTGGCCAGAAAAATTCCCCCTTTCACTCAAGTTGGGCTTGCTTTCAGCTACAGAGCCCTTAGGGTCTGTTCCCACTGCAGCAGTCACCAGGACCCCAACTTCCATCTCCGGGATACATGGCTCTGTGCACCCCAGGGCAGGACTGCCCTGCTGGCCTGCAACTCCTGGCAGTCAGCAGCTGGGAAGGCCTCCCTGTTACAAGGTGGAACATCCCCCTCCCCCAGGGAGATGATCACAGGACAGGAGCTGGCTCTATCCAGCCCTTCTCGCAGGGATCTGCCTTGAGCCCCGGGGCTGTAGGAACTGGTTTCGACCACCCTGCCCCCAAAGCTGCATTCTCCACTGCTAGAGGAATTAAAGAGACACTCTCCTATTCCCCCAGCAGCACATGTGACTTCAGCCTCCCCCCTGGGGCTTTTAGCACAAGATTCCTTCTTGCTGCTAACAAACCCTGGGACAGATTCCGCCACATCGAAAAAATCATTTCCCAGTAGAAACAGTGGAAAATTATGTGTCACTGCTGCAACAGGCAGTTCAGCCTGCAAATCACCAGTTTCCATGTGTACCTTAGCTAAAGGTGCAAGGACTTTGTAACCTCCCTCCAATTCTAATTCTGCCATTTTCCCTGGTAACAAATCCTTCTCCTGGATCAGGCCCCTCTTGACTACAGAAATTTCTGCACCAGTGTCTCTCCATCCTTGGAGCACTTTGCCACTAAGCTTAACAGCATGCATATGCTCACTGCTTGTACAGGAGACTTGGGACAAGTAACAGGGGAATAGGGAGGTGAATGCTAAGCCTCTTTTTTCCCAGGGGTAAAATGGTGATTCTACTTTCCACCAACCCTGTACCCCTCTGCCAGTGGTTTATGTTTAACTGCAGCTTGTGACTGCTCGTAAAAGTCTGCAAACCCAGCTAATTCCCACACTGCACCCACCTTTTTGTCCCACAAATACTGCTTTACATCATCACTGCACATATTCAGGAACTGTTCCTGAGTAACCAAATCATACAATTCTTCCAAGCTTGTAATGCCTTTTCCCCTCACCCACTTGTCTAACAAATCTTTCATTTCATTTACATAAGCCATATTACTCAATCCAGATCCCCTCTTAAGACTCCTGAATTTAACCCTGTAAGTTTCAGGTGTAATCTGAAAAACTGTTTCAAAACCAGTTCCTTAAATTTACCATAGTTTGAAGCATCAGCAATAGTCATCTTACTGAATATGTCCAGAGCTCTCCCAGTCAATTTTGCAACCAAAGTGGTCATTTTTTGATCTTCAGGAATTGCATGGAGAGTGCACAGTCTCTCCAAGAGGATGAAATGTTTGGCAATATCACTGGATTCATCATACTACAGGCATAACCACTCCCATTTATGGATTTTTTGGGAAGTGGAGGCATCTGCTGAAGGGTTTTGTCTCTTCCACTCCATTACAGCCAGTTCATGCTTCTGGGTCTCAATCTGGGCCTGTATTTCTGTCTTTTAACTCCAGAGCTAGCCTCCTCTCTCTTTCCTTCTCCAACTGGGCAGCTTTCTGGTCTTCAAGTTCTTGGTCTTTTAGCTCCATGGCTCTTTCGTGAGCTGCTTTCTGTGCTTTAATTTGAGCCTATTTCCGGGCCTCCATGGTTTCTCTGGCCACAGCTGCTTCTTTGAGCCTCATTTCTGCCTGCCACATTTGAAACTCACGGTCCTTTGCCTTCTCTTCCGCTTCCAGTCTGGCCAACTCTAGTTTTGTAGCTGCCTCACTGGTGGTCATTTTCCTGCTTTCTTGTGCTTATTTCCCTCACCCGAAATAAACAAACAGAAAATAACAAACCAGTAACCACTTTGTCTGTTCTCTGGCCACCACACTTAAAACTCACTTAAAATCACTACCAGTGCCTCAAAGCATTCAGCTGTGCACAGATCCTGTCGACAACACCACTGTGACGGGTTTGGTCACAAAGACCCCCATGAGACTGTCACCTGACGTGCTGAAACTACCTCTGAGCCCGTTTTCCCTGTCAGCTTGGGAGTCCGGAACCCTATCTTGTTGAGTCAGACACACAAGCCTGCTGCAACACAGACCCAGGGTCTGAACCACGTCCCCAAAGCTTCAGGCTTTAACTGAAAACCACTCAGCAGGTACTCCTGTCTCCAGCACCCAGACACCCCACTCCCAATCGGATCCAAACCCCAAATAAATCCGTTTTACTCAGTATAAAGCTTATACAGGGCAAACTCATAAATTGTCCGCCCTCTATAACACCGATAGAGGGATATGCACAGCTGTTTGCTCCCCCACATATTAATCACTTATTCTGGGTTCAATAATAAACAAAAGTGATTTTATTAAGAATAAAAAGTAGGATTTAAGTAGTTCCAAGTAATAACAGACAGAACAAAGTAAGTCACCAAGTAAAATAAAACAAAATACGCAAGTCTAACCCTAATACATTAAGAAACAGAATACAGGTAAATCTCACCCTCAGAGATGTTCCAATAAGCTCCTTTCACAGACTAGACTCCTCCTTAGTCTGGGCCCAGTCCTTTACCCTGGTACATTTCTTGTTAGTTCCAGCAGGCATCTTAGATGAAAAGCAGGGGATTCCACATGACTGGGACCCCTTTGTTCTGTTCCACTCCCTTTTATAGCTTTGGCACAAGGTGGGAATCCTTTGTCTCAATCTGAGTTCCCTCCCTCCTTCTAAATGGAAAAGCACCAGGTTAAAGATGAATTCCAGTATCATGTGACCTGTTCACTCACTGGCACACATGTATACAGGACGGCTTACAAGTAAACAGAGTCATCTACAACCAATTGTCCTAATTAATGGGGGCCATCAAGATTCCAAACCACCATTAATGGCCCACACTTTGCATAACTACAATAAGACCTCAGAATTATATTTCATCTTCCTAATTTCAGATACAAGAATGATACATTCATACAAACAGGATGAACACACCCAGTAGATTATATGCTTTGTAATGATACCATACAAGAGACCTTTTGTATAAAGCATATTCCAGTTACATCATATTTACACTTATACACATATTTCCATAAACATATAGACTGCAATGTCACAATCACCTCATTACCTTCTAGGTGTTTGCAAATTGATTTCTTAATTATTTTCTCCATTATCTTTCCTGGTACAGAAGTTAAACTGAGTTGTCTGTAATTCCCCGGGTTGTCCTTATTTTCCTTTTTATAGGATGGGCACTATCATTTTAAACGTTTTAAAACGTTGCTTTTCACATCTAGAAAATGTCCAGCTACTGCCAAGTTCAGGTCACAGGATATGGTCTTTATCTCAATCTCCATAGCAACTGTGCTTCAGGGGGCTCTTTTATTCTCAAACAATCTTAGCCACAAAATAGCGTGAAGCCATTTTACATAGTGCTACCCCTGTCCCTCCCCTCATAAAATCACCCATTACAGGTGGATGAAATAATATACAAAGTCTGGACTTTGGGAAGCTGCTGTTGACAACCCTGTTTTAAATATGGCTCCTTGTGCTACTTTGTTACCAGAGTCCACGGAGCAAGGTAACATCAGTCTTTGTGTAAAGGGGCTTTTGTGGAATCCTTTTGTCACTGCTGAGCAGTATTCAGCTGCCAATAAATTCAGAAGTGACTGTTAAGGATGAGGTTTTAATTAATCTCTGATTGATTCTGATTTTAGATTAGACCCGCCCCCCAGTCACAAGTTGCCTCCCCTCTTTTAAACCAAAAACTTTTCCATGTGGAATTTCCTGTGAAACTTACAATTAAAAGCCACCTATTGGAAAAACTAGATCAGGTTTTGAATTACAGGAGAGTGAACAAAATCACTATTCCCTTTGTAAAAGAGCTGCAACCTCACTTGTTTGAAAAGGGCTCCAGCAGAAACTTGAAACTTGGCACAGACATAATCCTAACTGAGGATTAATACCTTTGCTTGCTTTTAAAAAAATATTTTGATTTAACGACTATATCACTTTTATCAGTCTGAGCCCAGTGGAAATCAACAGCTGGGCAGAAACAGATGCACCATACCTGTGTGTACTGAATTCGGGCTCATTGTTTATTCAGGATTTGTAGGGCTGGGGAGGACAGAATATCTGCCATGGAATGACAATCCTCCTTCCCAACTGGACCTGGGGTATGGCTCAGCTGTACAACCACCATACAGTCGCTGTTGTTTGAGGCTATTCTAGTGGTTGCAACATACTACCCTCTTCTTGCACAGTGGGTGTTTGTGAGCAAATCTGTGTAGTTCCTGACTCATGGCCCACCCCATGCTCACATGGGGAGAGTTAGCCACACTACTTTTCAGGCTCAGTGTGCCAGTGCAAACAGAGGCAGGATTTCCCCCTAAGTGTGCATTTGATTGTTCAAGAAACTTACGAGATCCATTGGCGACGGCATGGAGATGATTAGCTTTGCAAACCTGAGCAACTGTGGAGATAGAGGAGGAGGCTGGAGAACCTTGAAAGCTCTGCTACCCTGGTAGCTCCTGTTTTAAGGTTAATAAAGAACGAGTCAGACAAAAGTAATTAAATAAATAAGCTGCATTATCTGTACAAAAATGATATAAATACAGGTTTTCTGGGGAGGAAATCCTCCTTCTAGAATACTCAGCAACCCTCATCATCTTATGGGGGTGCTGCCAAGTCACAATTCATAGGACAAACATCTGAAATTATATTTATACGGTGTGAAAGGGACACAGTGGCCTTGCCAGACCTTGTCTCCAAGTGTTTATCCTAAGCACAGTTACACGGCTAATATCCAACATGGGATTGTCTGAATATGTTTTGCTATTAAAAAATGTAAATACTTCCCTGCAATGCTTTTCATTAGCTATTGTACTAGAAACAACCACCAAATTATTAGTAAGGAATTTGTCCTTCTCGTTCCATGCATAACTATAGTTTCACAAGTAGAAAAGCCTCTCCCCCCGAATTGTCATAGTTTATGAAGCAATCTGTACACAGTGAAATGTATCCAAAGTTAAATGAAAGTGCTAATAAAAACAGGAAAATTACACTATTACCACTAATTTTAGAGGAACAAAATTGCAGGGAGATCACAAAAAAGTCCCCAAAATAGTTTTTATCTGGACAACAATGTACAATTATTAATATTGCACTTTTTATACAAGGAATCCTAATAAATATACACAAAAAGATATACATTTACATACATAAAAAGACTTTTTTTGTTTGTTTTTAAATAAAAGTTACACTGATTCTTAGCAACGTGATTTCTCAGAGACCCATTTATAGAGAGAGTGTTCCCTGCCAGACACACTTTGGAATGACCAAACTGGAGGCAATTTAATGCAATGGACCTGGTGTTAACCTCACAAGAGAACTTCCAGGCTTGTTGAAAAATCCACATGTAAGGTAAGCTGCAACATATCAATACTTGAACAGTGTTTTATTACTGCATCAAAAGACGAGAGTCCCACTGGGGGTGATACAAGAGGCACAGCCAAACCTTACATTTAGAGATAGTCCTAAACCAAAACTCCGGATCTGGGCACCTCTCCCCTCAAACTTCGGGGAAGTTCAAATTCAAACTTTGTAGTTCAGGACGATTTCTGCAAGGTGCTGAGCAACCTGGATTTCCACTGACTTGAGGATGCCTAGCACCTTGAAGGATGAAGCACTTAATTTTTGATTATCGATGCAATTAGGAGAGAGAATCACAATGAGCAGGCAAAATCATGTTATGAATGTGAAATCTGACACTCACTTCTCAGCTCACCTCTCACTGTAGAGTTCTATTCATGGACTACAACTGCTTCACTTACTAGGGTCCACCTTTTTTGTGTGTCTTTTAGGAATCTGTGCTACCACTTTGGGGCCAAAGCTGATGATGTAGCATTCTGCATGTCTACGTGACAGAAAGAACTATAACGAATCAGAGCAGCTGAATTCTCCTTCTTGATAAATTAATAATTATCACTGGAGGATCTGGCTGTAATTGAGAGAAAAATTCCACACTGGCAGGACATAGAAATCATTTCTACAAATTCAAAGTTAGAAATAGACCAAAACCCCAGATCTGAAAGCCCAATAACTCTGGGATCTCAGGCTTCTCTCTTCCCCAGATACATTTTAATCATGTTAAGATGCAGCATGGTAAGTAGCTCTTGTTGCCACAAATATATACAACCCCTCCTATAAGTGCTCTGTACAGTGCAGTGATGGCAGGTATGCACGGTGGCCTGTCAATAACAGATCACTGTCACTCACTTTCCTTTTCTGCGTAATACTGTACTTCATTTTTTTATGTTGAGGGAAAAAACTTGGTGCACTTATTTAGATGTATTTTAAACTCATTCATGCTTTCGCACAATGTTTAACTTCTTTTTCAGATCCTAAGTTCTTAGCATGAGAGGGAGAGAGAGAACAGGAATACAGCTTTAGGATAGCAGTTTTAAAAAACCAAAACCTCACATTTATGTTAACAAACCCTTCTAGGGCAAATGATGTCTCTGCCCATTGCTTAGCTGAATGTTTAGTTCAATCCCTTTTTTCAGTAGTCCATGATCTGTCAAGCTGTTTGATCCATGCCCTGGTGGTCTGATCTGCTGCTAATGGGAGTTTTTGCTTTGGTGTTTTTCCCCATCTGCTGGTTGATGTGTATCACAAGGCCTGTACGAGGATTCCTAGGCAGCTCTGTTCCACTTAGGCCCGACATGTTGCTTGTCTTCTCTTTCTTTTTGGTCTCCCACCACGACTGTGCTTTGCTGCATTCCATCTCCCAGCCTCACTGAAGGGAAAACTTGCCAAGTCCTTTACAACAACGATTCAGTAAAGTTAAAAAATAAAAAATAAAAATAAATAAATAAAATGAAGAAAACTGAATTCTGTCCCATTTGTTTTGTAACAGTCCTTCCTGTAGTGAAGCAAAGGCTGATGCCTCTGATTCCCTATCTCAATTGCTCTCATCTTCATGCTTTTCCACAAGTCCCACAGCAGCGAGATTTGAACTGGGTGAGCTGGCAGAGTTTGAGCTGCTTCACCTTCTCACAGTACCTGGTGGTGTCTCTGCACTCCACTGGCAAAGGGGGAACAAAAAGGAGATGCAATGAAAGAACAGTGACTTACCTCCCAGTAACTGTGGTTCTTCAAGATTTCTTGTCCATGTGGACCTTCCCCGGAGGTGCACATGTGCCTCAAGAATCTACACAGACATGGGCTTGAAGAATTTAACATCCAGCGGTTGCTTTTAGACCACACAATCAGAGAGGGGAGTCCTGGGTTAGTAATAGTACTGTTGACAGGTTAGTGGGATACCTGAATCTTGGGGTTGTCATTGCACTCGTGGGAGTTTTGCTCTTGGGTACCCACAGGAGATATCCCTATTGTCAAGTTGGCATTAAAGATATAAATAAAATAAGGAGCTGCTTTTTTAAGAGAGTCGCTCTATGGCATCTTTATGTACTTTATTGGCTTGGGAGGTCCACACTGGTTGATCTGGAGCTTGGAAGCTCCGTACTGGCTAGTTCTGAAGTTATCAGGTGAGATTCTGTGCTGTGTTTCTAACAGGTGGAGCACTGAACTTGCAGCCTGGGGAGGGGGTTAAGCAACCTTTGCGCTGTTTCAAGGCCCAGAGACCCTCCCAATGTAACTCAGACAGCCCTAGGGGCCTGTCTCATTTACAGCAGCCACTTGGTGTTGCCCTATGGGCTGCAGCAGTGCCTGGAATCTCCACAAGGCTGTGTGTCATGGCCCCAACACACCCTTCCCCATGCCAGCTTGTGAGGGGATCCTCAGAGGGCAGCTTTATTGTTGTCTGCTGTAGTGCTGGTGCCAAAGGAATTCTCCCCTGGCTGGAGCTGTGGCTTTTAGGGTCCTTTTATGCCCTTTTATCTGGCAGAAAGGGGCCAGAGTGAGGGAGAGGGTCTCACGCACCTCCTTTAAACTCCACCTCTGACAGTCCTGTCCTCCCTCAGCAAGCCAAGCCATGCTCACTGTGTTTGGTCTGGTTTTACCAAGCATCTGTATTTGCCTCTAGAGGGGGGAGAAGGCCTGTAGCAATCCCTTCTGTAGTCTAGTGCTGCAGAGTGGTTCTGCTGCTGCTCCAGAATGCCCAGCCTCCGTGGAGATCCCCAGTGCTCAGCCTCAGAATTGCTGGCTGCACACTAGACTCCAGGTTTTGGCCTTTAAACGCAATGCTTCAGAGTATTTGGGAACCGTGACTGGCAAAAAGGTTGTGATTTACACTCATGCTGCTTGGTGAACACTGACATAACACTGGGCTTGGTTTCCAAAGAGGCACATCTGTTCCAGATCATTTATTCTTTCTGCAATATTTATAATGTGTGCGTTTTTTGGCAGCCCCAATTAAATGCTAGTCACCTGAAAGCCACTCCAGGAATTCCCAGCACTAACCAACTCAGCCGCTTCAGGTTTGCTTGATGTTAACATCAGCTAACTACCTGTTTATGACTTATTATTTCTCTCCATACCAATAATGGAAACTTAGGACAACACCTATTACTTTTAGCCCTATTAGCAGGGAGATGAGATCCCAACTCTTAGAAAACAACAACAACAAACAACACTGAAGCCATTCCAATAGGAACACTTGATTTTGCAGGCTGCAATTTGCCATTTTTCAGACAAATGTTTTCCCAAGAAGCCCAGCAGTGGGGCCCAACACCGCGCTCTGGGGACCCAGCTCTGTGGTGAAGATTCACAGATGGCTCCTTTCTCCCACAGGAACGTACTATTTTCGCAGGGGGTGATGTTGCAGCGTTGCCAGTTCGCAGGTCTTGGCCTCCAGGAACAGTAGTGCTCCGGCACGGGTTTGTTGGTGCGGACATGCACGCATTCCACTCGCCTGGACTGGAAGCCATAGTTCCCACAGGTAGCTGTACACAGAGTCCACAGACTGACCCTCCAGTGCACACCACAGATGTCTGTCCAGCAGTTCTGTGTGCTCAAAGGCCTGTTAATAAAAAGGACAGAGATATTATTATAATACCAGGCAGGAAATAAGAGGCTTAGTCACACTGGGTATTCCTCAAACACTGGGGATACTATGGGCCCTATAGCTCTGATCCTGAACACTTACTGGACCTGATCCACAGTGGTTGTAAACTAGCGTAGATCCATTGTCTTAATGGACTAGGTTGAGGCTCTGGCCCATTGACTTCAACTGGCAATTAAAGAACAGGACTCAAAAGGCCAGATCCTCAGCTGTTGTCAATTGGCATAGCTCCAATGAAGTCTATGGAGCTATGTATCCATTTACACCAGTTGAGGATCTGTCTCAAACAACTTTAGCACTCCTTCTGTCCATAAAGTAGTTAACAACCCGATACTGCCTACAGATCTACAGAGGAGTTGTAATGAACCAAGAAGTGGCTGATGTAAGCCACTAGAGCTTCATTACTATAAATGCAACGAACCTGGGTTTCAGATATTGTTGTTATGGTTTTACAAATGGCACAAACAAAAACCTGTGTTCAGAATCCATCCTTTTCCTTCTGTACACGCTATCAGCTAATATTCAAGAACACTTGGTGCTCATTTAGTTATTGCACAGGAGAAATATTGAGATGCTGCCAAGCAGTGCTAGTTGGGATGGCTTTGGCAATGTGAATGCTCATCCACTAGCAAAAAACTTGAAGGGAGAATTGGGGTTTCTCTGTAAAAATGGTCTCAAACATACATGGAGCCTGATTCTCCTGTAACTTGTACCAGCATAACTCCATTGACTGCAACAGAGTTATTCCTGAGAAGTGAAAGGAGAATCAGGCCCTCAAATCCAAAAAACTACAAAGGCAGTAAAATCTCTGGCCTAATTCATAGGTCTCTGTACAGAAGCATGGTTCTGATGATGAGGGATTCTGTAATACCTTGGCAGGGCACCGCACTGGTCAGAAGACACAGAATTCCCATCCCTGGTCTGGCAGAAAATCTGTCTGTGCTGTACAGCTAGTCGTGGTCCGATGCATGGCCCATTACACTGCGAAAGTAGAAAAAGGACACTCAGTGGCATAAAGTGAGAACATGCCCTGCTTTTATGAAGCCCTTCTTGGGAGCTGAGGAGCAGAGATGTATGTTGCTGAGATGCAGATGCTCTCAATCACTTCATAGAGATCAGTAGGTTTTTAAGTCCAAGTGCACAGTCTTCGTGTATCCCACGCAGCCTCCCCAAGGCAGTATTAAAACTCATTGCTGTATCTGCTCTATAGATTAATTCCCCTCCCCCTTTGCCTATTTCAATCTTAAATCCATCTGCTTGGACAAATAAAAAGCTCTCATCTTATTAGCCCAGAGCTTGTGATCCATACAGGAAATCTTGCTGCAGTCCCTTTACTGTGTATTTTACAGCTTGTACTATCACAATTTATAGCCAAATCGTTCATAGCAAGACTGAATCAGGCCAGCAATGTTTTTTTCTTTAACACAAAGATGTCCTAACTAATTCAAACCTGTCAGTCAGCCTCTTGTGGTTTAATTTGTTTCCACTCTTCCCAGCTTAAATCACAGAAAGCTAAAGGCATGAAGCATGTGACTATGGCACCATCTTTCATCAAGCTTATGAAACTGCTTGGTTTCCAGGCAGCCAATATCTGGAAACTGTTTTTGGCAGCGGGGGACTGCTGATTTGGAGATGGACGAGAAGGGACATGAATGTAGAGATCAAGGAGTTTCCATCAGTGCAAAGGTGGAGCAGGTTGCGATTCCTACCTGACACTGACCTGTGCCACCTCCCTACTGCCAGGAACCCTCTTCCGCCCTGGCATGCCCTCCTCACATCTGGTACTAGTTCTCAACCAACACCTGTACCAGGGTCCAGCAGAAAAGAGGAAGCTTGGTTGGGATAACAACAACTAGGGTGATTTGGAGTGGGGAGACAGATGAATTGATTGCAAGGAAGGGTGTTAAGTAGATAAGATAAGTAGACAGGGCCTCAGAAGGAGGAGAGGGAGTAATCACCAGCTTGGCTGGGGTCAGAGAACCAATTACGTGGAGAAAGTGGGATCGAATATGCTCAAATTCATCTTGAATGTCCACCAAAGACCTAAGTGGTCTACAGAGTAATACTCTATTGTTAGGCAGCCTAATGCTTTGGTGCAGACGCAATAAGGATAGCACTTCCCTGCAGACTGAAAAAGAGAGACGCAAGTCAATGCAAGGCTTTCCACAGGGGGTGCTGGCTCAGGTGCATGTAGGTATCATTAATTTGTGTACTTAGGGCAGGACTGCTATAGCTGTACATGCTGGCAATCTTCATCATAAACAAGCCTGAGTAAATGGGAGTCTTAGGGGGGATAGCTCAGTGGTTTGAGCATTGGCCTACTAAACTCAGGGGTGTGAGTTCAATTCTTGAGGGGGCCACCTAGGGATCTAGGGCAAAATCAGTACTTGGTCCTGCTAGTAAAGGCAGGGGGCTGGACTCAATGACCTTTCAGGGTCCCTTCCAGTTCTATGAGATAGGTATATCTCCATATATTTATTTTTTAGGGGATACGTCTTGATGCTTTGTTGCAGTATAAGAAAACACAGGCTGTGGAGGTTAAATAGCCACAGTAATCCACTTAAAACTAAATGAAAGAAGATGGGAGGTACAAGAAAATAACTCATTTTGGAGGGGTCTAGGTCATCTATTTATTTTCACTTTAGTCTGGGAAAGCTAATCACTAAACCTGACCAATATGAACCTTACGTCCCCCAGGGTGAAACCTATGAAACAATGGAGAAATGTCACTGATCCACAGCCAGTGGTCTGTTCCTAATTGTAATTAATGTAATTGTCTTGTAGACATGGCTTGGAACAGAGCTGTATAGGTTTACATGGAGCTTGAGAAATGCTTTTTTCAGGTAGGAGAAATATTATATTATAAAGTACAAAGGTCAGGTATAACAGATGAATTCATGCGTCTTTGATGATTGAGACTAGGTATGACATCATGGGGAATGATATAAACCACCACGGGTTACAACCACCCATGTGAGTTAACTGGCCAACAGCTAGTATTACACAATCCTTACCTGAAATTTCAAAGAAAATACAAATTGAGCAATTTGCTTCTCTGTTTTGAAAGAATGTTCAGCTCTTTACTCATAAACGCAGCAAAACTCTATGTTCTGAGTGAACTTTCTCCAAAATACACAGACATAGGATTTAATGAAGTTATTTTCAGTTAGCTAGCAGTAACAAATCTCATTTTGATGATGGCGCTGGGTGCTCTGCAATAACATTTGTCCCATGAACATTTCATAAAATGAGTTACTGACCTTGATGGAATAAAACAGTCAATGTTGTATGCTGTGTAATGAGTAGCTTTTGTCTACAAGGTTGTATTTAGTATATTAGTATATACACCTCTACCCCGATATAACACGGTCCTCGGGAGACAAAAAATCTCACCGTCTTATAGGTGAGACTGTGTTATATCGGGTTCGGTCCGGCTTCCCCGGGGGTGATTTAAAGGGCCCGGTGCTCCAGCCGCTGCGGGGAGCCCTGGGCCCTTTAAATCACTGCCGGAGCTCCGGCAGCGGGGCTCGGGAGGGGATTTAAAGGGCCCGGGGCTCCCCAGCCAGGCTCGGGCGGTGATTTAAAGGGCCTGGGGCACCACACGAATTTGGATATAATGCAATAAAGCAGCGGGGCTCGGGTGGCGCTTTAAAGGGCCTGGGGCTCCCCGCTGCTTTACTGCGTTATATCCGAATTCGTGTTATATCGGGTCACGTTCTATCGGGGTAGAGGTGTACTATATATATATGAGACTATATATGGTCATATCAGAAATTACAGAATTTATGTGGCTAAGATCTACTATCATATCACTATGAAATCTAACAAAATGAGATAATGTGATTTATTTACCATTGTTTCCACATTGACTTACCAGGCAGTAATCATGAAAAGCTGCAAAATATTTCACGGTAACTCAGTGTATATTGAGAATGAAGCCAATCTCTGCATGCACAAAGCTGACTCTGCATAATGTTTTTATTAGGCTTTTAGCGTGCTCCCCTAAACTTAATTTCCTTATTGTTGCCTGACTAGTACTGTTTAAGGATATTGATTTAAAAGTATGACCTCTTCAGATTTGTTATAGATGAACTGTTCTTCCATTGAAAACCTTTATTAATCCAAAAGTGATGTTAAAATAACAACATTAATATCTGACTTTAACTCATAACATCAAGTAAAACTAGCCTGTGGATTAAACTCTGGCCTTCACTTATTCCACTCTGCCCCTGGATGATTCATCATCAGCATGGACTGACCCTCAGACATTTGCATTTAAATATATAAGCCTCTTCTACCTAAGCTAAAACTCTCATCAGCCTGTACATGTGGCCCAGCTACAGCGGGGAGGGAGAGAGACAGAATACCACACTGACTGGGCATGGATTACATTCACAGCATATATATGCTACAATCCTTTCTGGAGATCTGCTGGCCCACACAGATCCACGGACAATAAGGGGATCTCCCATGGATCTCCCCAAGAGGAGGATTTCACTCATAATACTATGAATCATTCACTATTTACAGAACATCTTTTTAGTATCTGAGCACAACATGAAGCAGTAAGGACGGTGTTTCAGACTGACTTGTGTGGGATTCTTAAAATGCTTTGAACCCAATGTCTTGTATCATCATTTCAGTTTCCCTTACATAGTGGTTCAAGTAAATCCTGATTTTATGAGGTGTTAGGGGATATTCAAAACTTTTGTAAAACTGGGGGTTTGTTAAAAAACACACGACAGCCCAGAACAGGACCAGATATAAATGTTGCATAACAGACACAATCAGGGTCTGGAAATGTGTTTCACTGTGTCCAGATATATAGGTGTCAGCAGAGATAGCAAGGATTGACTAGGCCATGGAAACTGACCAATTTCTCCAGGTCATTACTGAGGCACATTGGCAGAACAGGATGGGGAAGGTTGAGCTGCCAATGTCCATGCTGCTCTGGGAGAAGAGGGAGGACTTTGCTCTCCAGGGTTGTGTCCATCACTACAAATAAATAAATACATAACAAGAGGCTGCAAGAAGAAGCCTCTTCTTCTGTGAAGACAGTCCAGTGGAGAGGAGTGAAGGGCCAGATTGTGACTAGCTCTTCTAGGGTGTACACAGGTTTGGGGATGGGAGAAGATGCAAGGAACTTTCCTCTGCTCCTTGCTTGCCCCAAGCAAAGATTGGTCACAACCACAGTCTTTGTACTTGGAGGAGGGCTGGGACTGTTCCCTCCAGATTGCAGATCTCCCCAAAGGAAATAGGGGAGAGGAAGAGGCAGGACCACATCCACCTTACAGAGCAAGCTCAGCACACACTGCAGGGGATAGGGAAAACAGGCCGCACCATCCCAAAGGATGCTTACTGCCCCATTGAGCACTGGGGAGCAGTTATGCCTGCCGGAGATGTAATCCCTCCACGAGCTCCCCCTGGGACAATGTGCCTCTATGCTCTAGGCAGTACCAATCTGGCACAATCTAGCCCTGTCTTTTAGGCTGCTATCTCTTTCATGAAATGTGTGAAGCTTGGTTATCCCAATCATCCAATGCGTTAAACAAAAGACATGAGTTGCCTCTTAAAAGCTCATACGATGCATTAATCACAGAT
The DNA here is from genome assembly GCF_002925995.2 of Terrapene triunguis. Classification (NCBI taxonomy): domain Eukaryota; kingdom Metazoa; phylum Chordata; order Testudines; family Emydidae; genus Terrapene; species Terrapene triunguis. Next base: position 5,279,488 of record NW_020664464.1, on the reverse strand, counting down.
GCAAAATCATTGCTCTCGTCTTCAGGTACCTCTTGTCACCGAACTGTACAAAGAAGATTTGTGTGTCTGTGTGGCTCTTACCTGACCCCAAGAGGAAGCCACCCACTCCATGCACAGCTGCCTGTTACAGATCTGGGTATCCACTGGGCGTTTGGCAACTTGGGCACATGCCTCATTTGACATGGGGACAGAACTGCCCATAGCGGTCAACCTCTGACATGTCACACGTCGGGTCTGGACCCCTCCACCGCAGCTCCGTGTACAAAGGGACCAGGATGTCACCATCCACCTGATGGGAGAAATGCAAAGGGGTCAAGGAGCAGTACAGAATTGCCAGAGGCAGAAATGACAGTGTCACAGGGATCTCATAACACAGATCCTCTGAAATCACAGAGGCCCTTGCGGAAAGCCAGCCATTTGATCACTTTGGGCTCAATCTTGGGGGATGCTGAGCAGCCTCACCATCCACTGAGGTCAATGGGAGCTGAGGAAATTCAGCACCTGACAGGATCACGGGCTAGGGACTAATGTTACATTTTAGTGCCTCTGTCAAGGGGGTTGGGCCCAGAATAGAAGCTATTCTATATTTTCTTGGCTCTGTTTGCAAAACCCATGTAAATACTTCTAACCCTGGGATGCAATATGGTCACTTTGCAGCATCATGTTGGCAGATTCTGGACCTAAGGCCAGTATTACAAGCCATGGGAGGATCAGCCAAATAAGGGGATTCTTCGGTTATGTAAAGACCACACAGCAGCTCCCACTCTCAATTTGCTGCTGACATAGATGCATGACTTGTACATCTCCAGCCCTGCTGACCCCTGGTCGCTCTAGTGGCTTGTTGGGGCCACTGGTTCCCTGGATAACTTACAGCAGCTTCTAGGCTGCTCTTACTGCAAGGGAATGGGCTGGTGCACAGCCAGGCAGGGATTGGGGAAGCACAAAGGGCGTTGTACCATTTTCCCTGAGCTGCATGGATGAAATAGAGGATCTGGCCCTATATGTATTGACTTTTTAAAAACACTAAAACAAATTAACAAACTAACATTTAATAAATAAATAAATAAATATGATATTATTAATAATATTATTATACTGGTCTACCACCTACTACTAACTGGGTAACAGATTTAGCTGGTTGTTCAGAGATCAGCAACCTTCCTCCAATCCCTGGATAATGTGAAATAGCCAGGCCCTCCCGCTTAGCTAGTCTGCAGCTTATTACTGGCTGTTAAAACTACTTTGTGGAATGTGTGAAAGAAGCGAGTCCCTTGGTAATCATGAATCACGGGCCATGTTCAGGCATGCACATTGCGGATAAGGGTGATGCTGAACACTGCAAGAGCTGGGCCCATGTGCCAAGCAGTTGGCACAAGGAGGCAAAGAGACTTGTTTCCCAGTGCAGTGGTGCGATATTTACCCAGATGGTTTTTGAAGAGAGTTTGGGGGAAAGGAGGGAGGGAAGTGATTATTAGTTCCAGGGGGAGATTTCTGGTCAAGTCAGGAGCTCTGCTGAACTAGGCTTCAGGCTACTTTGCAGGATTTATGTGTTCTGGGTGGCGGGGGGAAAGCCCAGCATCTCCCCAACCAGCAGCACCATATTTATGATTACTTTACAAAACAGGCAGTAGGTGCTTCCAGTCCTTTGGCGCTCTGATATTCAAGTAAAGGCATCCATTATATTTTCATTAATGCTCTGCTGACTGATTCCCACTGTTACAGAAACAATAAAATAAATAGAGTTCTTGGCAAGGACAAAAAATACGTCTCCACGTATCATAGAGTTTGGCAAGGTTGATTCTGCAGCTTCTCTGCCTTTTGTAAAGCTCAGCTCTGCATTTCAATCAACTTTTATTTCCAAACATACAGTTCAGCAGCTTTCTCGGGAGCCGGGAAGAGAAGCGTGGGCTGCATTATAGCTCAGGAAAGGGATAAAAGGACATAAATCATTCCTGTGGAAATATTCCCATCAGCAAGTCAAACTGCTGATATTAATGAGTGAGTTTCATATTTCATCAAGTCTCTCGTGGTTTCAGCTGCTCCTTATGACTCAGCTGGCAATCCAGAAAACATTTGCCTAAATAGAGGTGCAGGAACACATTATAGAAAGGTAATGAAATGGGAGCCACGCCGCCTCCCTAAGCCACAGCCAAAGCAAATGGCTGGAAAGCTGGCTGCTCTCTGCTCATCAGGATACTTTCTGATTCTCAGCTCCTCCGCTGGTGTCAGAAATTGTGGCCAGATTCTGATCTCAAATATATGAATGCAAAACCAGAGTCATGCTGGTGAAGTTACTGGAGTCACTCTGGATTTTAACCTGAAATTTGTAGTTTGGGCCTATCTCTAATTTTGATTTGTTAATTTTTGATTTGTTACAAATGTCCCATCACATAACATAATATTAATACTGATACAATTCTCAGGGGAGTCACTAGTTGGTGTGGTTACGCAAGCAACATACAGTCATTGAATAAATGGTATATTGTTAATTTTGGGATGCAGTTTCATTTGTGGGAGCTGTTGTAGGCAGCTGGAGAATTTACTCTCTTCCCTTTATCTCTCTATCTAAAGTCAATTCTTGGGGCAGAGTGGCTTCTTGGGAACTGAGCATTGGTGCTGGGGCTGAATTTCTGAAACATGGGTTTGCTTGCATGCTGTTTGTGATCACCTCTGTTTAGGGGCTGGTGTATATAGAGTATACAAAACCAGCCATGCTAAGGCTATTTGTACACTATGGGGACTATCCTGGCATAGCCAACTTGACAGGAGGATGCAGGAACACCACCTCTCCGAATGACATTAGGTACCCTGGCAGAAGCACACTTCCATCGACATAGATGCATCTACACCGGAGGTGGGTGTGGGTGGGGGGTTGGGGTTCATCAACATAAACATGTCAGTCGGGTGTGATTTTACACACTCCTGCCTGACATAGATATGCCTATATAACTTTGCAGTGTAGACCAAGAGTAAGAAAATAAACAGACTACACATCACTGATTTCCCCTCCAATGGAAAACTGACTTGCAGGGCCCTGAAATCTGCTATTGATTGGCTGAGGGACAAAAATACATATATATTATGGTAGTACCCAAAGGCTCCAATCAGGATCAAGATTCTCTTTCCTGGGTGCTGTACAAACAAATAGAAGGGCACGGTCACGCCCCCAAACAGCATATCTTTAGTCTGGAGTTGACAAAGATATGGTTAACTAATGAGCCAAAGAGGAAAATTCAGTCCCCTAGCCAGCCACCTATAATGAACAGCATTCTTGGGTACTGATCCTTCCTGGGAAGGTTCCAAAAGACCATTAGGTTGTGAACTTTGCTAATAAAAAGATGATAAACCACTTTAACAGAGGGAGTAGACATAATCTCTGCCATATACTGTGAATGTTTTCCCCAATCCACCACCATGACCTCTAATTTATCTGGATTAAGCTTCAGTAAATTTACTCTCAGATACAATTGTTTCCTGCACAGACATTAGAAAAGCAAAGATAACACGTTGTCCAAGGCAGAGTATTATTAAATGCCTCATAAAAGCATACACGATATACTACAGCGCAAAGACAAACCTTGAAGGGCAGTCTCTTCTGTTACAAGCAACAGGCTGTAGCACTGGCTTGGGCTTCTCTATGCAGTGGGATGCGTTGACCTCAGTCCTGTCCAGTAAGCACCTCAGCTGGGGTTGCTGCACTCCTTTGTTACCACAGGAGGCCGAACATGCCATCAGTCTGTCCGCTGACCACCAATATTCTGCCACAAGCACAAGACACCCAAATTAACATTTAAAAATCAATCGGAAAAGCCAATTAGTGGTAAAATATCAGTGATTGATGCCAAGGTGCTCCTGTCATTTTGGAGATGTTTTGTAAGATAAAAACAACGAGGAGTCCAGTGGCACCTTAAAGACTAACAGATTTATTTGGACATAAGCTTTCGTGGGTAAAAAACCCACTTCTTCAGATGCATCCCCAGTCCCCAAATCTGAAATGGTTCTTCAGATGCAAAGTGGGTTTTTTACCCACGAAAGCTTATGGCCAAATAAATCTGTTAGTCTTTAAGGTGCCACCAGACTCCTCGTTGTTTTTGTGGATACAGACTAACACGGCTACTCCTCTGATGTAAGATAAAAGTGACTCCTACAGAAATGCTTAAAATAGGTGAATTATGTATAGGAAAAGCATGTCACCCCAGGAATCATCAGGCACTGGGATACCAGCCTTAGACCGACCATCAATCCTCTCTGATAGGGCAAATTCTATGTTTTGGAACTCATCACAGTAAGGCATGGCGACTAAGTGATATGTGACTTCAGTGCTGGCTAATGGATGGTCCAGTAGTTAAGGTGGAAGCGTGCAACTCAGGAGACTAATTTAATTCTCTGCTCTGTCACAGACTTTCTGTGTGACTTTGGACAAGTCTCCGAGTCTCTCTATATCTCAGTTCCCAGTCTTTAAAATGGGAATAATAGCCCTTCCCTGTCAATGGGGTGGTGTGAGGATAAATTCATTCCAGTTTGTTAGGTCTCAGAAACTGTGGTAATGGGGGCCATATAAATACCTAAGATATATACATACCACACTGGGGAAACAGGACCTGGGGACTATTGTATCAGTCCCACGTGATACCTATCCCTTATGGAAAAGTCCTGCAGAATTTAACAGAAAATAAAAACCTTTCTACAGCTTTTTAAAAAATCATCCTGAGGAATTTAAAGGAGAACATCTCTGATACAGAAGAGTATAGGACACTTAAAATAGTATAGAAATTATTTCAATGTATATTAAATTCTATCGTTTTTTAGAATAATTTCTGTAGAACTCTATAAAATTTCTATACATATCCTTTAAAGTAATCCTGTTAAATTCAATAAGACTTTCCCATACTAGTTAGGAAATAAGCATATTATTAATCCATGCTGTAAATCAATCCTTCCATTCCTTTGCAGAAAGGCAGCAATCCACACACTAGATGTACTCCTGACAGAATTCTGTGCCCCTTTGGGGGTGAAAAATTCATATAGACCACATTTTTCTGTGCCCCCCCCCCCCCCCAGCAGAAAAACACAAAAATAAATCTGCCAGGGGACATGTGCCTCTGCCCCAGCAGCCCAGGGTGCGCTACTGTTCCAGCATGCCTGGAGCAGCCTCAGAGATGGGGGAAGGGGTTTGGGCGTGCATGCCTGTGTAGTTGATCACTGTCAGCGTGGGGGGTGGGCGGTGGGGCTAGGTGTACGTGCTTGCCAACAAGTGAGAGCGAGAGAGAGAGACTCTGTCCCTCTTGCTTGCTACTGCAGCTCACTGGCGTGGAAGGGTAGGGTTTTTTTTATTATGCACGAGGCATGCTAGAGGCAGAAATGTAGCAGCCTGCCTGTTAGTTAATTGATCTCATTCTCTGAGGCACAAACGTAGTAGCCCGACTGTGTAGTAACATTGTTAAAGTTGCTGTTGATGGTTAATTGATCTCATTCTCTGAGGCAGACATGTAGCAGCCTGCCTACGTAGTAACATTGTTAATGTTCTTATTGTTAGTTAACTGTTCCTATTCTCAGTCGATTCCCCCAAGAGCATAAAATCTGTGAAAGTTTTAAGACCCCAACATTGCCAGAGTGATGTAAATGAGCCTTATTATACATGACAGTAAGGGAATCCTCAGCTAGGAAGATGTATGTGCTTTCTTACTTTCTTCCTGTGCCAAAGTGGCACAATGGGGTTAGATTACAGCTCAGGATTTATTTTACTTACCCATTAAAAAAAAAGACCTTGAGGGCAAATAAAACATTTACTAAGCAATCAATAAAATGTCAGGACAATCAGAACCAAGCACTTCTCAAAGTACCTAGCCAGGTCCAGGACAATGATTAGCAAAACTGTATGACTTTCATGTATGAAAGTCTGAGCAATTTAAAATGACATACTTTATTTTTTCTGTTTGGTGTTCTGTAATGTAATTTAAATGAAAATCCAGAATTATAACTGGAATGAAGGGTATTAGTTACCACGGGTTTGTAACTTAACTTTCATGTGTTTAGAAAATGCTGTATAGTAGTTGTGACTTTTTTCTGTATTGTAGTTTAAATAAATTATCAAAAACAATTGAAACTGGAGTGATGCATTATTTTGACAAATAAATATGCAGAATTTTACAGAATTTTGAATTTTTTGGAGCAGAATTTTGAACTTTTTGGTGCAAAATACCCCCCCCCCCCGGTGTAAATCATCAGAGTTCCATTGAAGGCAGTGGAGTTACACAGATTTACAGAACCTGATGATGTGGTCCAGTGTCACTTAGAGATAGGCTCAAACCAGAAAATTTGGATCCAGGTTTCCAGATACCAACAAATTATGGTATATGAATTTCATGTTTAGGTTTGGTCCTATTTCTAATTTCTGCATGAAACAGTTCACTCACACAGATTAATTAGAGGATGATTGTAAAGCACTTTGAAGATGCAGCTTCACTTTCTTCAAGTATAGTGTGCTAAATAACATTATTCTAGGAAAACGTATCTAAATATAGAAAAGAAATCAATTTTGCACTTGCATTATCATTAATTCCTAGATGCAAGAATCTCAAAATAAAAACACTCAGTAATTTTGATTCATTGTACAAAGTTCTAGATGCTATTGGTGTCATGGGGCTGAAACTCCAATGCAATGCTTTCAAGGGACATAATTAATTGGGCACCAAAAATATTTCATGATTTCCTTTGAAAAACCTATCCTTAAAACTTTAACATCAAAACTTAAATTTAATGGAAATATCTACCCTCAAAGTAGTCTTTTTAAGAGGAAAGGAAATACACGAATCACGCATTAAAAGATCAACTAGTAAGATTAAGCAATTTTCTTTGTTAGCACCTAGAAGGGATGCTACCAAAATAAAATTCACATATTTACAATTAAAAACCCATTACCTGTGTTAATAACAAAAGACTCAGATCAGTTTCTCTCAATTGGTGGGTTCTGACCCCCCACAGGAGTGATAAAAGGCATTCAGGGAGTAGGCGGTCACGAGATGTTGAAAATATTATTACAATTTAAAGGAAAGAAACCCTTGCTCCCCTACTCCTGCCCACCCTTACTCTTCAAAGTCAAGTATTCTGTAAATTTTTTGGAAAACGCATGCACACACACACACACACACACACACACACACAAACATGATCATTTTTCTCATTGATACATGTTTCACTCTTACTGTTATATCAAATATAAGATGGTAGCAAAATTTTTGGACTTCAGATAAGGTGCTCAGCCTGAAAAGGTTGAGAAACACCATCATTAGGTTATTAAAATTGGTGGCTTCTAATATTGGCGGCCCATCCTGTGATGCCTATGTCCTGACTTTCAGATATGTTGAAAATGTACAAGTCCAGCTGAAATCAGAATGATCTGTATGTGCTCAACAACCCTGAAAATCAGGTCCAATGAATCTCAGTGTAGACCTCTAAAAACCAAGATACCCAGAATTATTGAACATATCTACAAATTCACTCTTAGTGGCGAAGGTACCAAAACTTCTCTTGGTTGCCGTTTCTTGTGGTCTCAGAGTGAAGGAATCCAGAATGATGATGAGCCAGTTAACAGCACCATCCTAGCAATGCCAAGATCTTATAAAGGCAGCAAGATAGAATTATTTTACCTCGGATTGTCAGAGATGTTTTTTGCATAAGTGAGCCAGCTTCATTCTGAGCCAGGCAGCTGAATTCACCTTGATAACCATCACTGATGTTTAGTAGCTGAAGAATCTGATCAGCTGCCAGGATGTTATGTCTCATGCTGATGGGTTGACCAGCATAAAACCAAGTGATGTTTGGAGTTGGGTGACCATCCACTGGGCAACCTAGAAACCAGGGAAGAGAAATAATAAGCCTTCTGCCAACAAAATGGGAATAAAATCATCCATGAGTTACCTACAGCAGAACATGGTGTTTTGAAATCAATACAACAAGGAAAAAAAGTTGTTGTTCTCTGATTTTCCCTCTTCCTCTCAATAATTAAAGATCTAAGAGATGTGTATAATGGGTGCCTTCTTATCAACGGAAAAACAGTTTTAAAATGGTTCATAATGCTTTGCATTTCCATAGTGTCTTTTATGTGAAGTTTTAAATCACCATACGCATCTGAGTGAATAATTCATGTTAAGCCTTGTAACCCTCCCGTGAAATAGGGCAGTATTATTCTCCTTTTCGTGATGAGGAAACTGAGGCACAGTGAAGTTAAGAAACATGTCTTTGGCAGAGGCAGAAATAGAACCCACATTGTTTGATGCCTAGTCCTTTAAGATGCTTTAAGCCACAGGCTCATCTTTCCATTTGTGATTTAATGGGAAAGAATTAGCATCCATAACAAGTGCAGGGATGTATATGTGTGCAGGTATGTGAGTATAAACACACACACACAAAACTTGCAAAGTCAAGCACTCAAAAACTAGGAAATGCTAGCATTAAGGTTGTCAGTGCATTTCCTAACTTTTGAGTGCTTGACTTTGCAGTGTTTATGTTCTTTTAACACAGTGCCATCATATTGACACCCACATGGTTCGTCCCTGACACAAAGGCCACACCCTTGCCAAATTTCAGGTCCTTGCTCCAAACGTGGGGGAGTTAGAGCATCTCAAAGCAAAGGTCACCAGAATTTTTTTTTAACATTGAAAAAAATATGCTCCCCCCTCCCCAACCTCATTCTTGGAATTGGCTGAACCATTTTAGCTGACATTTACCTGGACCTCCCCCCACCCAAAAGGAAAAAAATATTAGCCTGATGCAAACACCCAGCATCGGAAATTTTAGCCTAAATGTTTAAAGTTTACCAAAGTTATAAGAAACTGAAAACAGGGTCTTATAATGGAAATTATTGGGTAAACTTATTAATAGGCGGGGCCACCGGCCCCACATATAACATTCTAACCTATATATAGTTTTTTTTATGTGATTACAAAGAGGTCTCTCAAAGATCAACATACAGACATGCAGTTAATTCAGTTTTACTGTGTGTCTGCAAAATCAACTACCATGGTTTAAAATGAGAAAGTAGAAAGATCAACCCAATAACACGCAAGTACAAAGGGAACTGAAATTAACTACAATCCATAGCTGAGCTCTTTTGTTTCTTTTGCAGATTTTTCTGCCAAATAAATTAATTACTGCCCTTCCCATCACTGTATATTTTATTTGCATCATCTAGATTTCTTTTTCCAGATCTATATATAAAATAATAGGCTACGGGAATAGCTAGTAACCAATAATAGGGGGAAAAAAATCAACCTCCCATTCTTTCCATATGTGTTACCAATGAATAATTAGTAATTTTTTCCACTTCTAATGAAAAAAACCTTGCCTGTACCTATGAGGCTCGTATGTAATGGATATTTCCCATTTGTGTATGCAGAATGAGCATCAATCACCCTTCACAGATGATATATCCTACATGTATTCACTTGGACAGATGCATAAACTGTGGGATAATATGTTAGGCATATTTAGCAAAAATCAGACTGTAATGAAAAATATGTTCCCATAACATCCCTTTTCCCCTCTCCTCCCAGCAATAATATGAATACCATTTAATACAGATTACCAACACCTATTTTCCATTTCCTCCCAAACATGTCATCGTTGACTGTTTTATCCTTCCAGTGTTCACCACCTGCCCCAAGCATGGGATAAACAGTATGGGAGTGAAAAACTGTCTTCATCTCTAGCCAGTGCAGTTACTAAGGGGTGTTAGTACAGCAGGACTCTTATGGCGGGGAAGCAGTGTTTGGCAATGTTTCCTGACTAGAGAGAACTCTGGCAGTAGAAGACCCTTCTCTATCAGCCCTTCTTAACCAGTGAAAGAAAATATTGCTTTTAGGCCTCCTCTTCCAGGTCCACTGTGACTCTAAATTGATCTAAAGCCAGGGTATGATTCACAGATGTGAGAGATATTTTTTCTCTTTTTTTTTTTTGGAATTGCAAACAAAAACGTATATAAATTATACATTTTTGTGGGCGGTGGGACACTGGTGAGAAAGGGAAAGTTAATATTTCAAAGTTAGCAAAAAGGGCTTGGCCGGCAGGAGACCAAGGTTCTACAGCAATGCCAATGACTGCATGAGAGGAAAGAATAAATTAACACTGCAGGCCAAATCCTGTTCTCAGTTACACTAGTGCAACCTCATTGCATAGCTGTAGCTGAAGAACAAATCTGGGCCAGCAGCGCTAAAGCTAAGGGAACAAATCACTGAACAGACATAACTCCTCTTTTTCACCTGAAGGACAGAAACAAATGAATCCAGCCACACTGCAGTTGTTCACTGGGTGCAGTTTATTACTGCATATGAATACAGAGCTCCTTTTAGAAGCCTGTTACAATTCCCAGCAGAGCCCTATGGCCAGCAGTGGTGATGTCAGATGTAAGCCTGGCATTTGAAAAAAATGAATGGAATTTTCTTTAAAAAAACAAAAACAACCCCCCCAAAACAATTACAAATTGTTCTTAAGCTCCTGTGTCTGACTAACACAATGTTCTTTGGGATTCTTCTCAACCTAATACTAGTGCCCAGCAGATCTTTCTAATAGTTATTAGAGATTGGCCCAAAGTACAGAGTTCAGATACGGACCGGATGTGGGAGAAGGGGCCTCTTTGGATTTTGTGTTTCAGTTTGGGCCTAATAATGACACATAGCCTTTATGTAGTGGTTTTCATCCATAGATCTTAAAGTGGTTCACAAAGGAAGGTAAGTATCATAATATCCAATTTAGCAATGCATAAACTGAGGCAAGGGGAGGTGCTCTCCGCCCTCCATGCCTGGCTGGGCCCCCAGGACGGACCCACCTCTCCTGCTACGAGGCGTTGCGTCTTCCTGAGGCAACACGCGGGGGGGGGGGATGGGAGGAGGTGGGAGGTCACGCTGGGTCATGGCCCCCCTCCCCAGATTTCTCTCAGGGTTCATACCAGAATGTGGCCAGCAGCAGCCTTTCAGTACTGTGTGGCAAGGAAGGGATGAGAGCTGCTTCCAGCCGCCCGGGGCGGGGGGGGGGCAGGGGCGGAGAAGAGATAAGCTCTGCAAAGACACAAGCTAGCTTATCCCTCCCCTCCCCTACAGCCCCCCCATACCCACACCCCCCAGGGCAGCTGGAAGCAGCTTGTTCCTTCCTGCCTGCACAGGGTTGAAAGGCAGCTAACACCTCCAGGCTGCTGCTGGCCACTGACATAACCCAGCTGCCTCCTGTCCCCCAGCTATAGCACGGGCAGGAAGGCGTTAAGCCCTTACAATGCATTGTGCACAAGGGCCCAGAGAACCTGACTGCAAGGGCCTTCAATGAGGGTCAGAGATGTGGCTCACCAGGGGAGGGTGGGGATGGAGCAGCCCCGTGCTCCCAGGGGGCAGGACCCGGGGTGGGGGGGGAAGAAGGACAGGTGAAGAGGGTGCTAAGCCCCTGCCCAGGAGGCTGCTGTGGAACCTGAAGGTGTGGGGCCTGAACAGGCTCGAAATTGCTTCCTCCCCTGCCCCCTGCCACTCCAGAACTTAGCTGAGGGGAGGAGAGGCTTCCCTGTGCCAGTGCTGTGGCACATGGAGGGCTCAACTGCTTCTGGCCAGCACCCCAGGATAGATGGTCCCGGGGTGCCGGCCCAGCCAGAGGCAGAGGGGGAAGGAAGGAGTCTGCCGGCCAGGCTGTTGGTGAGCTGAGCACTCCGACCAGGGGCTGGTTCTCTGCACAGCGCTGGGAGGGGGACACGCCCCAATGGGGGAGATATGAAGGAGCAGCGGGGATGGGGGTGTGAAGGGACAAAGCAGGGAGAGGACAGCAAGAGGGGGAGCATGTAAACGTCTGATGGATGGGCAACAGAGGCGACACGTAGCCAGCCCCTGCCTGGCGCCTGCCCATACACACCAGCAGTTGCAGCTTGCAGCCAATGCTGGCCAGAAATGGGACAGGGGATGGAGCTGGCACGCAGCGGGGGCTGCACTGATGGACCAGCAGGGGGAGCAGTCAGCCCTGCATGCTGCATCTTCGCCCTGACACCAGCCTTGTACACCCACCTCCCAACGTCGACCACTGGACCCCCCACTCACAGCTGGTGGGTGAGCGGCAGGCGAGCAGGGATCTGTCCAGCAGCAGGACCCACCAGTACTGATGGGTGGTGGTGGTGGGTGGGGGGGAGGAACAGAAAATACATGACAATTAGCCCGTTTTTAAGAAAACTCAGGACACCTGCAGGAGGGCTTAAATACAGGACTGTCCCTTTAAAAACGGGACATCTGGTCACCCTACCCCTCAGCAACGTAATTAAGCCAACCTAAGTCCCTGTGTAGACCGCACTAGGTTGATGGAAGTATTCTTGGGTTTCCTACAGAACCCCTCCTGTCGCTGTAGTAAGTGTCTATGCTGAAGTGCTACAGTGGTGCAGCTGCAGCTGTGCTGCTGTAACGTTTTAAGTGTAGATACAGCCTAAACCTCTCCCTGTCTCCATAAAATAGATAAAATAAAACTTCCAAAGGAATATTGTGAGGCTTTATTAATATTTATAACATACACTGAGATCCTCAAAAGGAAGGAGTTGTGTAAGTGAAAATATTATTATTTTTCCCAAACTGTATGACAAATTAAAATCAGGCAGAATTAGCATGAATTAGTTTTAGCAGAGTAAAGCTGAGTATTTAGCATTTCTTAATATATACCAATACAGCTGATGACAACAGTAAAAAAACCTGGTATTTTAAATAAAGCTTTTATGGCACCAAAGGAGCAGTTAAAATCTATGGTATTAAGTAAATGACATGGTTTTAAACAGTCCACAAACACTTATCACAGAATCATAGGACTGGAAGGGACCTCGAGAGGTCATCTAGTCCAGTCCCCTGCACTCATGGCAGGACTAAGTATTATCTAGACTATCCCTGACAGGTGTTTGTCTAATATGCTATTCAAAATCTCCAATGATGCAGATTCTAGGCAATTTATTCCATTGCTTAACCACCCTGACAGGAAGTTTTTCCAAATGTTCAACCTAAACATCCCTTGCTGCAATTTAAGCCTATTGCTTCATGTCTTATCCTCAGAGCTAAATGAGAACAATTTTTCTCCCTCCTCCTTGTAACAACCTTCTATGTACTTGAAAACTATTATGTCACCCCTCAGTCTTCTCTTCTCCAGACTGAACAAACCCAATTTTTTCAATATTCCCTCATAATCCTATCCTCCAAAGCACTTGCAACCCCTCCAAGCTTGGTATCATACACAAACTTTATAAGTGTACTCTTTATGCCATTACCTAAATCACTGATGAAGATATTGAACAGAATCGGACCCAGAAATTATCCCTGTGGGACCCACCTCGATATGCCTTTCCAGCTTGACTATATATCTTGGTTATATAATACCACGTTATTTTTCTTAGAAATCATGTAGTGCTGTAAATTTATACAATATTTCACAAACATAGATACAGATATGTTCCTTGCCCCATAGAGATTGCTAAAAATGTTCCCAAATACTTAACCACATGGTGGTCCCTTTAAGAGGTCAAAGGGTTTTCAAACTGTTGGGGGAAATAAGGTGCTTTGTAAAATAATTCTGAAAAGGAGAATCTTATACACCGAGATACAACTTTACAATATCATTAAGAGTCAGTCTGAAGCCACCTAACAGTTATGAAAAATGGAAGCTGAAGTCTGAGAGGATGGAAACTGAAGGCTGAAACTCCATCCTTAACTCACTCTGATGTGTCTGTTCATGGAGACACACAGATTGAAAAAGAATATGCTGTAGTTCATCTCTGCTCCACCACCACAGCAGCCACAGGATAGCCATATATTTATACATGAGATGAAGGATGGTTGATATTCACAGCAGGTATCCTGAGAGGCGCCACTGCACCGTGTGGAGTTCAACAACAAGTCACAGGAAGGAATGACTGCTCAATATGAACACCAGAGTGGATTACCAAGGTCAGGGCTGCTATGGAAGCATGAAGACCTTTCTGTATTTATTATGCTGATATAAGCCTGCTGAGTCCTGAGATTCTGGCAGCCCAGAAACTTCCCAATGAAGCAAGGAAAATCAGAAGCAAGGAAGAGAGGAGGTGGTGGTGGAGAGCACAGGAAAGCAATTGCTGTGTGTTTCTAACGAAGCTGCAGTGTAACTTCTGTCTGGCTAACGAGGTGTTCTGGCAGTGATCGGCAGGCTTTGGCAACCAACCCAGGATAGCGTATGGCTTTTCAAAGCCTGTAGCAGAGAAGTCCTAGAGACCACAGCTCAGAAACCCTCCAGTATTAGAAAGGCCATCTGGAAGTTCTCTTCTGCTTATCCTACAGCAATGCTTAGGGCGTGCACAAGAACCTCAACAAGGCTGAAAGATCTTTTGACTGTTGCAGTAGGAGCCAAAAGAATGACAGATGCCCAGTCTGTGATACACAGGGCCACACTGTGATCTCCCACCACCTTTACACCAGAGTAATTCCACTGACTTTAATGGAGCTATACCTGGTTTACATCAGTGCGAGTGAGAGCAGAATCTGGCCCAGCTAGTCTGGACAGGCTTAAAGCCATGAGCTCATGGGTTGCAACCCTCATTCATGGTATTAATCAGGAAATGGCCCCAGACACTAGCAACATTATTTAATATGGCATGTTGAACCATTAGTGTAGAAAGGGGGTTCCCAAGTTGCTTCACCCTTGACCAGTTCTTAAAAATGGAGATCCTCTTCCGGACCACTTTCCTGCCTCTCCCAGCCCTAATCCCAGACCCTGACTATAGCAACAGCAGTAGTTATTACATGAAGACAAAGTAGTACTTAGATAAATTTGATCAAATATTTCCCCTTGAACCTTCTTCCCAATGGAAAACTGGGTTTTCAACTGAACAGATGATTTTTGAGTGGAAAATGTCAGCTTTCCTTAAGAATTTCCTATATTTTGGCCAGGTCAAAAACCTGAAATTTCATCAGAAAAGAGAATTGTTTTGGTTTCTGGGCAGTTTTTGGCCACATTTTTGGGTGTCTGGCAGTTTTGGAGCAAATATTCTTGTGTTTTGGATGCTAAAAACTGGAAAAATGTTGGAGTTTGGGTTTCCATTTTGATGAAAAGTCAAAATTTTCAGCAGAATCCCTTTCCCCCATTTCCTGATTATCTCTAATATTAGAAGAGTATAAAGGAAACTCCATAAGAATCAGATACTACAGTGGAAAGCACAGTAGAATACATAACTGGCTGGTTGGATAGACAGATAGAGCCAAGATGAAAATAAACCCACTTATATGTGATGGGTACACTTCTAGAGGGTGTGTCTAGACAGAGGGGTGTCTGGCCAAATGCTTGCACCAATTAAATTGTCAGGGTGGAGTATTGTGGGACAGCTTCTAAAAGTCAACTATACTTGATGTAAGCAACACAGTGTCTACACACACACTGCATTGACCTAACTCCATCGACATCGACTCTCTGCCTCTAGTGGAGGTGGAATTATTAAGTTGGTGTAGTGGGCGAGTTATGTTATGGGGAGTGAAATTTTGGTGTAGAAACATAGTTAGGTCAATGTAAGCTGCCTTGCGTTGCCCTAACTCCGTAGAGTAGACCATGGCTTTGGGTCTGTCCACCAATATTGACTACACTTTGCCAGCTTTTCAGCTTTGGTGTTGTCTGTTAATTTGATCACGAGTGAATTCACACCAAAGAAACATCAAGCAATGAATGACATTTTGCAGGGAAGAAAAGGACTTTTTTAGGGGCTTAACTCAAAAAGTTTGAATGTTTACCTGAATCTCTTCAGTCTGCAAAACTGTGCTGGAAATCTCACAGGAGCAAGAATTCATGAGAGACTACTAGTGTTTCCTGCTTCCAATGAAGCTGGACACACTGAGACAAGTCTTTCTTAGGGCATTTTTGTCTCTTCCACTTTTGGACCCAGCAAGAACCAAAAACTGAAGAGATGAATGAAAATAAAAAACAAAATAAAAATGGGTAATGGAACTTTTATTTTTTTCTCTTTAAACTTTTGAGAAGATTAATTTTAAGTTTTGGACACATACATTCTGCTCAGGTCTTATTTTATCAGAATCTGTCCAAATCTCACTATATGAATACGTCTTCCACCTAACTCTGTCCCTGGTTTAATTTGGTCAAATCTGCAGGAACTAAGCCATGTGTGTAACAAAAGAATACAACCACCACCATTTATTTTGATCATGTTAGACAGATATTATTGGAAAATCCAATTACTAGCAATAGGGAGTATTTAGGGCTGTAATTGAAATCCATATATTTGAAAATGTAGAAAAACATCAAAAAATATTAAATAAATTTCAATTGGTAATCTATTGTTTAACAGTGCAATTAAAACTGTGATTAATCACAATTATTTTTTTATTATGATTAATTTTTTTGAGTTAACTGCGATTAATCGACAGTCCTACTTTATACCAATGCTTAGTATGAAATTAGAGTGATAGCATCAGATTGGTGAATGAATGATATGGTTCCTATGAAGTAATATATATCCAGTGATCTTCTATTTGTATTTAACTTTGATCTTGACAAATATACAGCTTACATGTGATATGATTTATATTTAAAAATCAATATGAATGGGAATGTTATCATTATGCAATCTACAATTGCTCAAGTAACATTATTTAAAATGAATTCATGCTTTCAAAACGCACTAAAGTCCAACTTCTTATAATAATGAAACCCTCTACAATGTTCTGAAAAACAGCCCCTTGGATACTCCTGAATTTATCTCACCCCAAATATGCAATTTCTGTCTGTTTTTCCTTCCTTGGTCTAGATACTACTTAGTCCTGCCATGAGTGCAGGGGACTGGACTAGATGACCTCTCGAGGTCCCTTCCAGTCCTATGATTCTATGATTCTGTTCCACGAGGGAGCTGAGACACCAGATTTATCATAATTATGTGAGTTTTTCCCTGTTCTGTTTC
Organism: Terrapene triunguis; assembly: GCF_002925995.2. Lineage (NCBI taxonomy): Eukaryota > Metazoa > Chordata > Testudines > Emydidae > Terrapene > Terrapene triunguis. Next base: position 5,262,558 of record NW_020664464.1, on the reverse strand, counting down.
CTTGTGCACAGTGTAAATTATTCTGTATTTCTATCAATAACTTTTAAATCATAACAGTAATTGCCAAGCCTAGGAAGATTTACATGAGAGAACTGGGGAGTGATGGGGGAGGGAACAGGACAGGAAGGTATTTAGGAAAAAATCTGATGTTTAAAGTGGATGAATTAATCGCTTTTGCGTATATCATAGAGCTTCATGTTGGACTCATATTTACAGCTCTGATGATATTAAAGAGTATATTATTTTGGTTCATTTCACACTGATTTTTAACAAATATTGATATTCCATGTTAAGAAGGTGAATTTTGTGAGACTGTGATGTCCTGAGTCCAAGAAAGTGTTGATACATCAATGTTGGCCTCTCCTGGTCAGCCAGTCAATCACACTGGACTGTACTCACTACAAAACACCCCACGACATCCAAATGAGATGAACAAACTCCTTCTATTCATCACCAAATCCAGCTATACTCCCCAGTCTCCAGAGATGAAAATACTAGCAATAGGCCTGAGCCAAGCCTCTGGATTTGAACTCCTCTGAACTTTGAGTTCTGCAAAATCCAGATCTCAATTTTTGCAGATTTATAATTAGTTGTTTAATCATACTGTGTAAAGAGAATGTATATAGCTATAAACAATAGCTAGAGCCAGAAAAACAACTAACAAAAGGACACCTGGCTACGGAACCTGTGATATCTGCTCTTTATGGGCTCTATTCTCCTGCCACATCATTAGAGCATAGGAGAGAATGACTCCAATGGAAAATCCATGTGAGATACTGTTGTGGCAGAACTAAGCCATTTGTATCTTTCAAGTGAATTCCACTTTCTCTACTGATGTAAACAGGAGGGTGGTTGTTTTTTAAACTAGCATCACCACCAAAGAGCCTGTTTATTTGCAGAACAGGAAATTGTAGTCTAACTCTTCTGCCTCCTGAATCAAGAGTGAAATTGGCAGCTAAGCTCTGACTCTCCAGTCATTGGGAATAAGGTATAAAAGTCGAAAGGAGATTGCTTTCCAAGACTGTGCTCACAGTGCTGCCAGTTAGGAAAATCTTGCTCTGACTTGTGAACTGAGCAAATTTGATATGGAAGTCACCAAGGGAGAGCACAATACATATGGAACAGCAGGATTTCCTTTTTACAGTCGATTGTACTTTTCTGGTCATAAAAAGCACACTTCACCATCTAACTTTACTGTTATTGTTCAGTATCCCCTACATATAGGAACTTTGTTATTTTTTAAGCATGCCACACTCAACAGGCATGTCATAGTTTGGATCCCCCATAATGAGTCCAGTGCCTCCTGCTGCGGTGATGGTCAGGTTTCCATTGAAAGAGCTGGTGTATTGTGATAGCCACAATAGTTATATGACCCCAGAGTATCTGGGCACCTCACATCTTTTGATGTATTTATCCTTACAGAGCCCCTGTGAGGTAGGGAAGAAGTAGTAGCCGCATATTACAGAAGGAAAACAGAGGCAGAGACTCTGCCTGCGTAACCTTGGACAAGTCATGGACCACTGACTGTGGCACTAGCCTTGGAGTCGGAAGATTCTAATTCAGTTCCATGGTGCATCCTCTCCTCATGCTCTCAGATACCCACTTTGGGTGATGGTCTGTGAAGGCTCCTCAAGATAGGCGTTGCTCTCCCAGATTTGAATCCAAAACATTATGATCTTTACCCACAGACTCCAGACTGGCTTTGAGAAAACCAGTCATATTACAGCCACTTAGCATCAATCTCCACAGTTCCACGGCCATCATTTACAGCATGATTGCTAAACATACTGCATCCCAGGGGCATTCCTGTGGCTCCCATAGATTTCATTATGAGTGGCACGGGCACATCTGAGGGCAGCTGAGTCCAGAACAAAGTGAAAGCACCAGAAATGTTGGCTAGAGAACCAGCAAGAACAGTTGTAAAAAAAGGTTTTGAAATAAAATATTACAATGAGATTTTTAATTGAAATATCAACCAGAACAGCTACAAAATAAAGGCCTAGAATTTTCACAGAAATGTTGCATCCTGCATTTTGGCCAGCTTTTGAGCTAAAATGTTTAAAATTCAGAATATCAACTATTTTTTTGTCCAAAAAATTCTGATTGTTTTCCCCCATGATAAAATACCATCTGTTTTTTTGACCAGCTCTTCCTGCACGTAGGTACCATGGAAATGTGTGCTTTAAAAATATATACTGATGGGCACAGCAGACACCAGTGTCAGAATATATTGTAGGTATCATTAGCAGGGGTATTAAAATACCCAACATTTGTTTGCTATTTTCTCTTCTTAAGGATGATGCTTAAATTCTTCTCACAGCTCTTAAGCAGTGGCTGGAGCAGATGGATTTACTGCCTTTGTTTCAGTTCCCAGCTATTTTAAATGTTACCTATGTTCCAGTCTCCCTCTAAATTCATGAGCTTGAGCTTCATTCCAAAAACCTGCAGCATCTCTTCCTGTGGCTGCCTTGTAAATGCCATCCAAAACATTCATTTGATTATATATAGCGCATGCTGCTGTGCTTCTCCCTCCTTCTATATACTTATCCTCGGGTGTGCATTATATTTTCAAAAATCACCACACATCAGGAAGATTGTATTTCTGCTGATCTAAAAAAACATGTGCAGCTTGTGGACTGATGCTTTGGGGAATGATTTATCAAATGTTTTCATATCCATTTTCCATGCAACAACAAGCTGCTAATCTACAAGGAAATATTTAAATGAAGAAACAGATGCCAAGTAACCTCATGCTATTTTAAAAAAGTGGTCAAAATATATTCTTCCTCCTTCTACTGTCCGTCATCTCTGCATCGGATAGTTAATCACTGTTTTCATCTGCAATGCATCTTCAAACTCCAGTGCACCTGAAGGCAAATGCCCTCACGCAAAGATTATGTCTCATGTATAGAAAAAGGAGCCATTAATGATTCTGCATTCACCATGCCAAGTATCTGCTGTAACCATGGTATTTTACTATACTTTGATGAGGAGGTATCGTTATACCACAATCATTGGGGAATTACACATATGATAGTTTTAATGGCAACAAACTTCACTTAGGGCCCAAGCAAAGTCTGACTCCAACAAAACTTAGCTTTTCCAGAGTGAGGATTTCAGGAGAGACTCTGACTTTCTAGTTGAGATCTTCTCTAATGTAAGAAAATGATGATCTTGGGCCTGAAATGAGCAATTCTGTCTCTGTTCTAAACCTGCAACTTTTACCATATCTTCCCCTTCATAAATGAAGGTATGAACTCTGCTGCCCTGAGATGCTTTCTGCCAGGTGCTGAGTGCCTTCTCAGATACATCAACGCACCATTAGACCTCACTGAATTCCAGGGGACCATCAGGCACCTCACTCAATGGGAACTGATGTGTTCAGTACCCGGAGATGCCCAGTATTTTACAAGACCAGCCTCCTTGCTTGCATATGGAATACAAGCATGTGCGAATGAGTTTGTGTAGTTCCTGTCCCCCAAATACACAACGCAGAACATGCCATCACTGGTACAGTTTGAGATGAGAGTTCATTGCCCAACTCATTTAAAAAGGTTTTGCTCACTTTTAACATTCATGGGTATGATGTTACTCACGGATAAAACATCTGTCTTCTTTCCCCCTTATTACTGGGCAACCTCATTTCAGCAGCAGCTATCACATGATGTATCGCTCTACAGCATCACTTGCCACCATAATTCTCTGTGACATCTCTTCAGCACTAAGCGTTAGCAGCAATTGTTGTGTCAAAATACACCACCACATTGCAAGCAAAACTGCTTCCTGACTTTTTGAACTCTAAACTTGGATATGTCACAGAATGATATTCCAGTGAGACTGCTTCCCAGTGATCTCATGTGGGCAGGCAAAGACTTTGATCTAAAGCACAGGTCTTAAAGAAACCCCTCACTCCTAGAAATATGGATAAGGACTGACTGACACTCCCCTTGAGGTAACATAGTAGAAAATGTGTCTCTGCCTATTGGCCCAGAAGGCAGAGCCAGAGAGGAACATAGCTCATTTATGAACAATAGAAGTGATTTATCTCCTTTCTAGCTGGGGGAACCTTTGCAAAGCACCAGTGCAGAAACAGCCTGCCCCAGAGTCAAAAAAAGGCATCATAGCTGAAGAATAGCATCTTCTTGCATGAGGTAGATTGTCCTTGATGTTTTCTCATATATGGGCAAGTAAGAGGGCATTTCCCACCAAATCTACTACATCTCTTATTATTAAAATCAAGGGAAAAGGAGCTTTAAGCAGAAGTAGGAGCATGGGTGCGAAGATGCCCTTTAAGCCCTCTCTACACAGCATGGCCCAAGATGCACTCTGAAGTTTGACTGCAGCTCAGACCTGGCCCATAGGTTACTCTTATGATTACATTTTGCCTATGAGCCAAAGGATGGGCAGACTGTGGTGACTCCCCGCAGTGACTCCATAGAACTACTTGTGTGGGTAACTGCTCTCACCAGTAGGAGTAACAGAGTCACAGCCTGGCCCAGTATAAGCCACAAATTCCATATTTTGTTGCCCGCATAAAGTGGTGAGAAAATAAAGTTAAAAAAAAAACAAAAAAAAATTTTTAAAATCCTTAAAAAAAAAAAAAAAAGTCTGGTATCTCTGAAAAGTCCCCTCTTGGCAGCTCTCTAGCTGCCTGCAGAAAAAGCAAGCTACAGTAAACACTTTAGGACAGCACCTAATAATTGTTCTGCTAGTTTCAGAATTTTGCTGAATTGGTCAAATTTAGCCCACATTTTAGGTTTTGTCCAAACATATATTTACTAGGGCTGTCAAGCGATTAAAAAAATTAATGGCGATTAATCGCATAGTTAAATAAATGATATTCAATTATTGTTTAAATATTTTTGGATGTTTTCTACATTGTCAAATATATTGATTTCAATTACAACACAGAATATAAAGTGTACAGTGCTCACTTTAAATTTATTTTTGATTACAAATATTTGCACTGTAAAAAAACAAAATAAATAGTATTAGGTGAATTGAAAAATACAAGTACTGTAGTGCAATCTCTTTATCATGAAAGTTGAACTTACAAATGTAGATTTATGTACATACAAGTTTGTTTACATTTACAGGAGATAATGCTGCTCGCTTTTTGTTTACAACGTCACCTGAAAGTGAGAACAGGCATTCTCATGGCACTGTTGTAGCCGGCATCGCAAGATATTTATGTGCCAGATGTGCTAAAGATTCATATGTCCTTTCATGCTTCAACCACCATCACAGGGGACATGCATCCGTGCTGATGATGGGTTCTGCTTGATAACAATCCAAAGCAGTGCTGACCGATGCATGTTCATTTTCATTATCTGAATCAGATACCATCGGCAGAAGGTCGATTTTCTTTATTGATGGTTCAGGTTCTGTAGTTTCCACATCAGAGTGTTGCTCTTTTAAGACTTCTGAAAACATGCTCCACACCCCACCCCAATCAGATTTTGGACGGCACTTCAGATTCTTAAATCTTGGGTCGAGTGCTCTAGCTATCTTTAGAAATCTCACATTGGTACTTTCTTTGCTTTGTGTCGAGACTGCTATAACATGAAATATATGGCAGAATGCGGGTAAAACAGAGCTGGGGACATATAATTCTCCCCCAAAGAATTCAGACACAAATTTAATTAATGCATTATTTTTTTAACGACTGTCATCAGCATGGAAGCATGTCTTCTGGAATGGTGGCCGAAGCATCAAGGGGCACATGAATGTTTAGCATATCTGGCAAGTAAATACCTTGCAATGCCAGCTACAAAAGTGCCATGCAAATGCCTGTTCTCACTTTCTGTTGACATTGTAACTAAGAAGAGGGCAGCATTGTCTCCTGTAAATGTAAACAAACTTGTTTGTCTTAGCGATTGGCTGAGCAAGAAGTAGGACTGAGTGGACTTGTAGGCTCTGAAGTTTTACATTGTTCTGGTTTTGAGTGCAGTTATGTAACAACAACAAAAATCTACATTTGTAAGCTGCACTTTCATGACAAAGAGATTGCACTTCAGTACTTGTATGAGGTGAATTGAAAAACGATTTCTTTTGTTTATCATTTTTACAGTGCAAATATTTGTAATAAAAAATATACACTTTGATTTCAATTACAACATAGAATATAATACAGTATATATGAAAATGTAGAAAAACATCCAACATATTCAATACATTTCAATTGGTATTCTATTGTTTAACAGTGCAATTAAAACTGCGATTAATCGTGATTAATTTTTTTTAATCGTGATTAGTTTTTTGGGGTTTATTGCTTGAGTTAACTGTGATTAATTGAAAGACCTAATATTTACAAAACCCAACACCACTAGAAATGGTTTCATGGGGTTGTTTTAAAAATTCCAGTGTTTTTTTATTGTAGCGTAGGCATACCCTAAACACACTTAAATGGTTACAGCAGCACAGCTGCACTGCACTTCAGTATAGACACTACCTATACTGACAGGAGGGGTTCTCCCATCAGTATAGGTAATCCACCTGCCCAAGAGGTGATAGCTAGGTTGTTAAAAGAATTCTTCCATTGATCTAGTGCTGTCTGTACCGGAGGTTAGGTTGGAATACCTACATCTCTCGGGGGTATGGATTTTTCACACCCCTGAGAGACAGAGCTATGCCCTTGTAAGTTCCCAGTGTAGAAAAATTCACATCCCTGAGCGGAATAGTTAAGCTGAACAACCACTGGCGTAGACAATGGTAGGTCAACAGAAAAATTCTTCTGTCAACCTAGCTACTGCCACTTGGGGAGGTGGATTAACTACAGAGACAGGAGAACCTTCTCGTCACTGTAGTAAGGTCAGGTCTACACTAAAAAAGTAAAGTCGACCCAGCTACATCACTCAGGGGAGTGAAAAATCCACACCCCTGAGTGATGTAGTTAAGCCAACCTAATCTCTGGTGTAGACAGTGCTAGGTTGATGGAAGAATTTTTCTGCTGACCTAGCTACTGCCTCTCAGGGATGTGGATTAACTACAGCGACATGAGAACACCTGTCATCACTGTAGTGAGTGTCTACACTGAAGCGCTACAAAGGTAGAGCTGCAGCTGTGCCGCTGAAGCAATTTAAATGTTGACATACCCATAGGGTCCTAAGCCACTTAGGCACATTTGAAAACTCCACTTATAGTGCTTACTACCATGAATAGGTCCCAGTGAAGTAAAAGTGACTACTCGTTGAAGTAAGCACTATGTTTGATAGCAAATGTATCTGGCACGAGACCCTTAGTTATTAAAATTATTTTAATTTGCATGAGTTTTTATTGGGAGTGTATGTAAAGAAATTCTAGTTGAAGTATATTATTATTTATCTTAAATTGTCCTTTTAACCCAGAAAAATAATTCTGCATTTTGATAGAGGCGTAGGAAAGTGCCAAGTGGCCAAAAATATGGTTATAAAATCCCAGCATGAGAGAGTTAACAGTAACAGCTTCTCTTTTCGCATACTTATCTCCCTCATAGTAATCTTGTGGTCAACTTTTGAAGAACTGTGTCCAAAATAAAAATATTTTTGTACTCCTGACAGAAAATCTTGTAAGAATAAGGACTAATCTGAAAGCTTTCAAAGGAAATAAGTGTAGTTGCAGAAATTTACTACTGTTTCCCAGATATAAAAATACATGTTAAACTTTCTATTGGTTTTCCATGATCAAAATATGGCTAAATGCTAAGTTTGTGTCACTTTAAAGCACTTATGGAAATATAAAGCAAAGAACTGGACCTGTGACATGAAATCTTATTTTGCACATACCACAAGTTAAGCAAATCAGAAATTATTGGCATATGTAATATATGGCTCATCACTCCTTGCCAATTTCAGTTACTTTAAAAATTGGGTAAGTTCCCAAACTGAGAGGTGCTGCAGGTTCTACTATGAGAAAATCTTGTCCTTAATAGTAGGAGTTGTGTTTGGTAGATAGCTGAGCAGAGCCTGCTAAAGGGTCATCAGAAAAGGGTTGTGGGGAGAATGGCTGCATAGCTGGATGCATCTTACTGATGATTTGATAAGGAGCAATGGTACCCTCAAGTCACTAACTGAGAAAGATAACCACAGTGTACTAACTAGACAGCTGGTGGGCACGGCTCTGGAGACAACTGTCCCTTCACTTCTAACAGTGGTTTGCTTCTGTGACCTCTAAAAAGGACATTGTTTAAGGGTCTGCTCCTCCACCTTGGAAGACAATCGGAGTTTTGCCACCGACTCCAATGGGCAAAGGATGAAGCCCCAAAAGAACTCCCTCTCTGCCCCTGCAGCCAAAATGACACAGTTGGGAAGTGTGCTACTGAAGGACCCCTTTCACCTGGTGAAAAGCAGCCCCCAAAACTTGGCACCCATGTTGTGGCCCCAAGACTCAGAGCTTTACCACAAGGGAGGTCCACAGGGGTTGAGATAGGATGGCAAATGGATCCATGTAGTCATTGAAAATATATTGGGACAGACACACTAGAAGACTGTATGCAGCATAAATGACAGGCTGCAAGCCATATCCTTCTGCTTTTAATTCTCACTCAATTAAGTAGTACATTCTTCTTCTCAATGTGCAAATTTAACCTCTTCATCTTCTCATGCTGCACATTTTTTCCTCTTCCTGTTAAGGAAGTTCTGTTTAACGAGGTAGCAGGCAAACCTCACCAATTCAGATTCTCATTTCTCATAAATCCCGAGAAGTCTGGATACTTATCAGAATTTATCCAAGGGTTTCAAAGTTCTCTTCTTTCCCTTATCTCTTAACTCCCTCTCCTCACTGCATCCTTCTGCTCCCATGATACCCAACTTTTCCCCAAGAGAATTCTCCACTTACATCCTATCTCCCAATCACTTGACTCCCAGCTTCCTGTTTCCTTGCAATTCCCAACAGCATCCTCTTCACTCACCACACCCTCCCACCATCAGGTCTTTTAGAATTAAATTAGAATATCACCATCCAGAGCATGTGAGATCTCTGTGTAGAAGCTGGCTCAATGCTTAGGAGGCATTAAAATGGACCTTCTAGATTATACAATAGGAAAGACTAGAGGGGACAGCCAGATGGGGTAGCTGTGGAGAGGGGTTATGGAGACAGAATGTCTATTAGATAGTTGCAGAGAAACAGAATTTGGGAGCCAAAGGGGAGGGAGTCTTTTATCCTAGTCCACGCTGACAAAATCTTAAAAACAAATCTAGTGTCAGTTAAAAGAATGGCTGAGGTGTGGGTCAATTGTTTATGCAGAAGTAAGTGGTCTATCTGTAGCTGAATGCAGGTAGGACAATAATTGTTTGGATAATTTGTATGTGTATCGAATGCTTTGCGCACATGTTTTGGCTATGCCATGTTGTGTCACCCACTTACGTATGGACATTTTGGTTGTATCTGTATGAATTCTAGCAGACTGGATATTTCAGTCCCAGCCCATCTCTTATTAGAATATCTATCAAGAACTTTCCTTAGGTTTTTATAATACCAGGTCAACTTCAGTAATGTGTATCTTCATGGAATAAATAGAAGTACATCAAGAATAAATTTGGCTTGATATTGGGAACTCCTGGAGTTTCCTGTCCCCTAAGCAGGAGCAGTGGGCTAGGGGATGATATGGACCCACGAGACTGAAGTAAAGGTTATTATGTACAAACAGATGCAAAACCCATTTTATGACCTCTTTCAAATCTCAACAAAGAACGTCTAAAGCTTTTGCTTTGAAAACCTGCGAAGAAACGGATGAAACAGAAGTGTGACCAAGTCCTAGGACTGAGAGTGCAATAAAACCACACCTGAAATGATTTATTGAATGCTATCAAATACCTTCAGATATTTCCCCCCCCAAAGAGCTCCTTAACTGCAGGTTTGGTGGAAGCACAAATGCAATCCAGAGCAGCTTGCTAAGAAACAATTACAGAGGGACACAGATGTCAGCATAGGGGAAAAAATAAATCCGAAACAAATAAAAATGTAAATACAAACCCCCCTTATCGAAATATTTGCTATTGAATGTAAGCAAAGAGCTGGTAGGAGGCCTGTGGAGAGGAATACAATCATTCTTATCAGCACTGAGACAAGGTACAGATCCTCTGCTAAAGATTTACACTCCTGCTTCTGCAAGGCTAAAAATCAGAACTGAACTACTCTATGATTTCACTGAGAGTCATATGCATGATAAGGTTGCCTGAAAAGCTAGTTGTTTAACTGAGCCTCATATTAAATATAACCTCCAAGATATTGGAAGAAAGGGAGCTTAGAAATAACAACAACAAAAGAATGAGAATCTTTTTGTAAACAGACTGTGTTCATAGGCCTGAAAACACTCTACAGTATACAATAGGGGTTGGAGTACAGAGAAAAGAAAGACAAAACAGAAACTAAATAGAAGGTGGAGAAGAATGAAATAATGGAAGAAGATCATTTCATTGAGAATTATTTGCTTGTAAAGCTCTGAGCACACTTTGGGTGCTGTAGATGTGGTACAAAGAATATTAAAACAAATACCACAATGGAACAAACAGTTTACAAGAGAAAAGTAAATGTAGAGAGGTGGACAAAGCTCTGGGAGAAGCCCTGCAGAAAGAACAACAGGAATGGATGACTTTGAAAAGTAGAGACCAGTAGTTATGTGGAGAGGAAAAAGAGAGAGAAGCACAATCTAGAGTACCTTTAACCTCATCCTGACTCCTCCATCCCTCTGTTTGTTACATCCACTTGCTGTGGCTCTTACTTCGTGTATGTACAGTGTCCAGAACAAAGGAGCCCTGATCCTGTCTGAGGCTTTTGGGAATAACAATAATAATAAACCCTGAACTATGGTGTCATTTAAAATTTGAACTTGAGTCCCTGAATCCAGAGCAAGAATTTGCAAATGGCCCCCATTTATAATGGGCTGACCCAGCGCCCCCCAGCCCCACAATGCCCCTGATCTGGATGAACATCTGGATCTGAATTTTGCATGTTCAGCCTATTTCTCATACTTTTATCCAACAAACTTTAGAAATCAACTTACCGATGAGGACAGAACTTCCAGGATTTAGCACCATCCTTGTTCCTGAAGGAGAGGTCAGCACTGAGGGAATATCCGGCCCCGTGATTAAAAGCATTGTTGTCAAATCTTCTAATTGAAGGAGGGTTTGTGGGGGATCTGGAAACAGATTGAGAGACTGAGATGACAAAGAAGACCATAGCGGATAAGATATTGAGGAAGTTTTAAACCAGCTGTCACATTATTTGCTGTGCTGGAATATCAGCATTCCAAAGGGGACATACTAGGTAACATTGGACAGCATTAGAGGTGTGCTTTGCCTGATGTATCAGATACGTGAGGAGGCAGGGCAGAGGTTAAAATAATAATTCAGGGTCAGGCACAAGCCCGCAAATGCTAAGAACATTTGCATTAAGGCTATCACAGCATCTTTTTTGTGACTAGCCAGGCACTGCAGCACATTTTGTTCAGTAACAGATACAGTAGCTCAGAACAGATGGTAAATTCACATAGCACAGCCAATACAGTATCTAGTCATAACATACTACTGCTTGAAGTCAGGGCCGGCTCCAGGCACCAGGCACCCAAGCTGGTGCTTGGGGCGGCACCTGGAGGGGGGCGGCGCGGCACTCTGGCCGCCGGGGGGAGAGCCGAGCCCCCGCCGGGGCTCGCCGCCCTGCCCCCGGCGCTCTGGCCGCCGGGGGGAGAGCCGAGCCCCCACCGGG